>NW_013953466.1:51381-67362 GCF_001266775.1 Austrofundulus limnaeus
GGTTAAGATTTAAGTTTTTTTTTATTTCAAAGGTCCTCATGGCTCAGCAGCAGCAGAAGCATAAATATTACTGTTAAGAAAGCTGATGACAAAGTTGAATAAAAATCTAAGTCTGATGAAGGTAAATTAAATCTCTGACAGTGATCATTACACAGTGTGGCTCTAATTCTTCACTTCACCATCTGTGTCACAGTTTCCCTTCTCCAAAATGAGCGTACGCATGGGTCAAAGCTGGCGTGAGGCACCGCACATTTTCACGTCAAGTTTGGATTTTTTAAACACAACGTTGGCGTAAAAAGTGGCGTACGCAAGTTTCTGGGCTCAAATTGTGCGTACGCCAGTTTTATAAATCCGACCCCAGATCTTCTGACTCGGTGTGAAAGTAATAATCCTCGGCCCGGGGGATGATGTCACATACACAGACTCTGTGGCTTTAATAAGAATGTCACTGCTGCATGTTGTGACACATACTGTAAGATTTTAAGCAGCTAAGAAAATAACTAATATTTTAGCGCGAGTTAAGTCTGTTAATAGTTCATAAAGTTAGTGTAAATGCTAAACTGTTCATCAAAATATTAGTTCTGCTAATGGTGAATTAGCAGAACTGTGCCCACCATGGGTTTTAGGAAGCTAAAATTGTAATAAGACTGTTCGATGCCTTCAGTTTTTTCAGCACATTTTGGATATTGAAATGAACGTAATCGTGTTTTTGTTGATGCGCAGGGTGCGATGGCAGCCACCTACTCCGCCCTGAAGAACTCCCAACCCACTCCGGAGCTCAAGCCCATCGAGAGTTCCTTCCTGGCTCAGAGGCGCGTCAAGAAGCTGCCCTCCACCTCCCTGTAGAGACTTACCGCCGGCCAGTCAGCTCACTGGAGTCTGATCCAGAGCCACTCCTCCCAGTCAGCTTGCTCGTGGGTCGATGGGTCCAGCCTCCAAAATGAAAAAAAGAAAACAGCCAAGGAACACTGACTCTGGTCCTGTCCTCACTTCCTGCTCTTGCCACCATCCCCCGTGTTCGGGCTCTTCGCACCCCGCTGGAAGCCAAACTACCTGGAGCAGCAGCAGATGTGACGGCAGATAGAGCGATGATAAGTTTAAAAACAATAAAAAAGGAGGGTTGCAGGTTTTTTGCTAATTTCTTAGTGCCGTGTGGGTGAACGATGTGTGTGCATGACCTGCAACAGAGTTGTGTTTTTTTGATGACGATGCTGTAACTGGTTCTTTCTGCACGCCTGTCTGTCTCTGCCAGTTTCGTTGTCTGACTTCCTGTTTTGTTTTGGTTTTTTTGTAAAGTTTATGAGCTTTATATTACTGGTTGTACCGCCAGCACAAATCCATCTGCTGTTCAGTGTTTTTCGAGGAGCATTGTTAAAATAAATATGAAACTCTTTTTTTTTTCTTTTTTTTTTTTGTGTGCCATGAATGCCTCTTTGGCTTTGGTTTCAACCAGAGATTCTGAAAACTGTCAATCGCTGATGTTTTGGTTAACGTCGATCTAAACTACTATTTGCTTTTACAGAGTGAATGTGTGTGTGCGTGCGTGCGTGTGTGTGAGAGGGAGAGTTGCATGACTTGCAGTGCGTGTCTGTACCTGTCTTGCGGGATGCTGCAGAGTCATGTGCATGCTCTGGTGATGTGACGATGTCACGTAGCTTCCTCGTTTTTCGCCTCTCTCACTTTTTCTCTCAGCTTCGTAAATCTGTTTGCAAACACTTTGAAATGTCTACTATTTTTATGACTGTAAAAGCAACAACAACAACAACAAATAAAACTAGTAAAGTAGGTGGCTTTCTGTGAAAGAAAACCTGCCCAAGGAACAATGTGGCATGTTAAAACTTGCTTAATGATGCGTTTTCATGTTTTGTTTTGTTTTGTTTTTCCACTGGATGATGTTTAATGAAAGCTGTTTTCTTGTGTTGGCTGCTTTTGTTGTTTATCTTTTTTTTTTTTGTCTTTTAAAAAAATTGGGGATTTAAAGTAGTGAAAGACACGCTGAGCAGATCCTAGCCTGTGGAATTGCTGCCATGCAGGTCTCTTCTTTTAAACTGAACCACTGTCTGAAACCAGTTGAGCACTCAAACTCAGCTTCTCTAGCATCACACGAACCTGCCCTCAGTGTGAAAGATCTTTGTCTTGAATTCCTGTTGAACTTTTTTTTTTTTTTTACATCGACACTGACTTTGAAATCTTCTGAGGAAGAGTGAAGGTGTCTGACTGAATCACATCTGAGGGCAGGTCCTGCTTTCAGCTCGATGCCTACAACGGGCAGAGTGGGCATAAATAAGAAAAGTAAACGTTGAAGGAAAGACCTGTAAGGCTCAGTATTTTATTACCCAGCTGTCTTACCTCAAAAGGGATCAAAGTTCTGATTTATTTCTTGTTTGGTGGCAAAGCTTTTCCTCCTTTTGACTAATGGTATTATGGTAAGATGTTATTGTACGATAAAAATGAAGATTTTTATATCTTACAATATTAAAAACCGAGTTGCTATGACAGACTGCCCTAGTTGGTGTTTTTCTTTCCCCCCCCCCCTTCGGGGTGGTAAATGTTGAAAAATTTCCTAGATTTAAAAACCCTATAAAACACGTCAAATTCAAGGTCCACGGTCAAAATCTATCCCTCGTTAAAGTTTTATCTGGTCCCAAATGTAATACTTGAAATGGTTTCTCTTTTTGTCTCTATTCTTCTCATGACAGCCATATTTAAAGCCGAGAAAATTAACTTGGGATTTTTTCCTGATCTTTGATTTTGGTGTTGAAAGAGTAACCAAGAATCAATTTTAATTATCTTTTGCTGTGTTCTTATTTAAAAATCAAATAATTAGATTTTTAGTGATGGTTTGTTTCTTTTTATCCAATTTACTAGACTGTGATAAAATGTATCTTTAAAATATAATGAATGAAATAGTTGTTGATGGAAACTAAGGCATAAGAAATAAATGCTAAAAAGTCTTTCTAAAGTTAATCTTTTTCTTTATCCGTTAGGTTAAGTGTTCTAAATGCTATATAAAACAATTTGGAAAAGATCATTTGTATTTCTATCAGAATAGTTTGTCTAATAAGAATTTTTCAGTAAAAAATGAATTGGTTTGGACCAATGTAACTTTGTGATTTCATCTATAAACTTTGCTAAACAAACATCACGTAAATATGATTTTATTTAAAATCTGCTAAAAAAAAGAAAAAGTGACATTTGTCTTGAATTTAAAATGTGTAAATTAGGCCCAAATCTTTGTGTGTGTAATCAAAAGTGGTTTTAAACTGAGGGAATAAAGTCAAAGTGATTCAGCAGAAACTTCATGTTTTTATGTCTCAAAGTTTTTCATTTGAAGAAACAAGTTTTTCTACGTCTCGTGTGAAAATTTAGTTTCTGCAGATTTCAWATGTTTTAAATCTTCAGCTGAAAGAAGCAGAAAACATGAAGGAGTTTAGTTGGTCYAGATGTCAGCGGGTCCAACAGGCTGCTGGACTCTGAAGGACTTCATGTCCTCTAGAACTGGATAAAAGATTCTGTAAGACCCAGTGAGTCCTCTGAGATGAAGGTCTACAGTCAGTCCCCTCAGTCTCTTCTCTGCAGCTCAGTCTTCAGCTTCACTTTAGATTTTATCTAAGTTCTTTTCTTGTAAAAATAAATAAATAAATAAATAAATAAAGTTGAAATTTAGGAGATAAATATCCACAGAGAACTTCTCTCTTTGTATTGAGTGATGGCTCAGAGGAAAAAGAAAGTGACTGAAGTGCTACAGGTTCAATTCCTGCTCCCTCCAGTTTCAGATTTTGTCYTTTTTTTAAGTTAAAAGAAGTAAAGYKACCTTCTGGGATCAAACCTGCAACCCTTGGATTACAGCAGCAGCCAGTCTTCTTACTGCCTGCACCACTCACTCTTCTACACTTCTGTTTTTTTTCTTTTACTGATCTTTTATTGTCTGGATTTTTAGGTGTCAGGACATCTTTACAGTCCAAGAACTTAAAGTCTGAGAGAAAAACCTTCATCTGAGCCACTTCAGAAGCTCAGGAGGTCCTGAAGCCTCAGAGRTGAGAAGACTGAGGTCTGAACTCATCAGGCTTCTTTATTCTGAGCTGAAATTCAGGGGAACCTCCTCAGAACTCAACCTGTGAACTTTGAGCTGCTCTTCAGGAACATTCACATTTTACAGATCAGCTCCAAACTTTGACTAAATTCTCTGGACTCAGTCCTGAATCCTGCTTTCAGAAAACTGCAGCTTTTTTTTTCCATCAAACTCAGGTCACCTTAGGAAAAGTTGACTTTGTTTGTTGAATGTTTCAGACTCAGTTTATCACCCCCAGCCAAGGTTATGTTGTAGGTGGTGTTGGATTGTTTGTACATCTGTGAACAAGATTCCTCAAAAGGTTATGAAAAGATTTTCATGAAATTTTCAGGACATGTRGGGGTTTTCACATAAAACTTGTTACATTTTGGTTGTGAGAACATCTGACAGAGCTGAAACTTAAAGGGGACATATCAGGATTTTAAATCCTTTTTTACATTTGAATTATTCAGTTGGAGTCTATATAAAATGCTTTGGTCTGAATTCCTGGATTTTGTAACTCCACAAGCTCCTCTTTCACCTTTGTCTGAGTCAGATCCAGAACCAGAGGAGACTGAAGACCACAAACCTGCAGAACCCAAAATGCACAAAATGTGTTAGCTGGAAGTCCATGATTATATTTAGAAGTTCAGCAGCAAATGCTGTGACATAATAGTTCAGAAAATATCAGAGAAAACCGGACGTACTGAAATATATAACACAGAATGTCAATGTATCTATGCGGCACTGGCAAAGATTATATTCAACTTTTCTGCACTCCTAGAGACTCCAAATACACAAGAAAGGCATTTTAGGGCTTAAAAATGGATTTTACATATGTCCTTTTAAATAAGTAATTTCAAATAAACAGTGGTAACCAATTGATTTCAAATCTCCAGTTGTCATTCTTGAATAACAAAACATCTTTAGCAAATAATTTTACAGGTTCAGGAAGCAAAAATCTACTTAGATCAGAGGAGGTGCCAGAGCCTGCTGTTTAGTGATGATGTCATGACAGCTGGTCAGCATCCAGCAGAACCTTCGTTCACCAATCACAGCTCAGCAGCTGCACTCTCTCAGTTGCATAAAGTCTTGGTGGGGTTGTGGTCCCTCTGAGGGCTTATAGTTATTATATGGTTTTATTTTTGTATTATTGCCTGGCTTAGTAATCTAAGTCTGTAGTTCCCAAACTTGGGGTCTGGACCACTGTGGGTCCTTAAACATCAAGGTGGGGCCTTGAAATGACTTGTTGCATTTAAAAATGACTGCTAACAAATATATATATATATATATATATATATACACTGTATATATCCATAGTTGTTCTAAAAGAGTGAGGTTAATGTACTTAAAAATGGATGAAATAAGCGTAATGAATATTGTTAACATGTAATAATAATAATAATAATAATAATAATAATAATAATAATAATAATAATAATAATCCTTTTATTTGAAAAGCGCCTTTTGAGGACACCCAAGGACACTTACAGCATTAGACACATCATAGAAGAATGTGTGAAAATACAGTTGGAGACAAGCTGGCATGAGTTACAGAGAATTGTTTACAAATAAGATGGATAAAGCAGACTTGAACACGGGAAGAGAGGAGGTGTTTCTTAGGTCAGGTACAGAGTTCCAGAGGAGGTGCAGAGCAGGTGAAGACCCTGCTCCCCATGGTGGAGAGGCGGGCAGTGGGTACTTGGAGGTTTAGGGAAGAGGATCGGAGAGAGCAGGAGGGGATGGAGATGTGTACGAGGTCYGACATGTAAGGAGGGGCAAGATGGTGGARAGCTTTGAATGTGAGAATAAGAATTTTGAAGACGATGCGTGATTGGACCGGGAGCCAGTGGAGCTGCTGCAGGACTGGGGTGATGTGGTTATGGGAGGAGGTTTGGGTGATGACACGTGCAGCCGAGTTCTGCACCATCTGAAGCTTACGGAGGGATTTGTTGGGGAGGCCAAAAAGAAGAGATTTTTAGTAGTCAATCCCTGAAGTCACAAGACTGTGGACAAGGATGGCTGTGATGCGGGGTGTGAGAGAAGGACAGAGATGGTTGATATTCCTGAGGTGGAAGTAGGCAGACTGAGTAGCATTATTGATGTGAGCAGTGAAAGAGAGAGTGGTGTCGAGGATGACACCAAGACTCGATTTCTGTTTTATCGCTATATTCAGCTGAAGGAAATTGCCTGAAAATCAGTGATTGAGTTCATTGAGACAGTCAGAGAGGATGGAGGGAGGGTGTGTAGAGTTTGGCTTGGTTGACAGGTAGAGCTGTGTGTCAACGGCATAACAATGGAAAAGGACACCAAACTTGCGGAAAATGTAACCAAGAAGAAGGAGGCAAGTTGTGAAGAGAAGGGGTTCAAGAACAGAGCCTTGGGGCACACCAGTGGAGACAGGGGATGACTGAGAATGGAAGGATTGTCTATGTTGTCTATTTGACATGTTAACACTGTGCCCCCAACCCAAAAATAGTTGGGGGCACAGGTCTCTGCTMGTGTTATTTTGTGGGTCAAAAGCTGAAAGGTTTAGGAACCACTGATTCTAGAWTCTAAAGGTTTTGTTTGTAGATGTGAGTTTTCCTCACTTCCAGGAGCATGAGCATGRGGAGGTCAGAAACCCTGGAAAAGCATAAAAACAAAGTGTTGAGGTGAATCTGCTGCCCTCAGATGAAACAGATGAGTCAGAACGTTGCTTTCCTCAGCCTCAGAGGTCTTGTGGGTCATTTTGACCCAAYAGAGTTCAAAGTCATGTCTTTRAACTTTCTTCCACCAAACTTGAGCAATCACCTCCTCATATTACCACTTTTCTTTTTTACCTGTTCCTACCCATCTACCTATATCACAGGGACTGCTGCTCACGCCATGGAGGCGCCTGAGACCAACATTGTCTAAGATAAATGCCTTCATTTATACACAGACGCACATGCTTTATTATGTTACCACCAGGCTCTTTGAAGTCATTTTGCCAGTAATTTCCAAGGAATGATTTGCACACACACTCCCTCGTGAACACACACTCACACACAGAGTGACTGAATCAGGCTGCAGCAGTTGAAGGAGAAAACTGATATTGATTAGAGAACAATGGAAAAACATCACCATCATTTGTCTCGAATCTCAGAAGAAAATAAAGGTGGGGGTGTTGCTGTTTTTATGCTCCACTTGATTTGCTTTGTTTAATGCTGCTGGCAGCGTTTTCTCAACATTTCTCTGTTTAAGGTCTTATTGATCACATTTTAGTTTTCTTTGTCTGATGTAAGGAGTCTGTGTAGACTCTCCTCTGCTTCTTGCAAATAAAACCCTAAAATGGAAACAATTTTATGACAACAAAATGCAGCTTTTACCACACAGCATCCATATTTTTATTTGAAGAAGATGACCCTGCAGTATATGATAGGCTACAACATTTAATATCAGCTGGAAAATATACTACTGTTATCAAACCCTCAAGAGAAAATCTGTTATTTGTTCAAAAATAAAAAAGCAACACTGTATGAAATATTTGCTTTTTGATCCAGAACATTCTGCATTTACCTCATTATGCATACAGTGTGTTGTAAGGAGGTTTTTTTTTTTAGTTTGTTTTCCTTCAACATTTACTTTAAAGCAATTTATGCATTGATGGGAAAATAAAGGTTATTCAGTAGCATTCACATTAGCTAGAGTTGTTTTAGACAGCAGTGGTTGAATGTTTCTCCAAACTGAGGAGAAACAACCATCCACTAACAACTAAAGAAACAATTAATAGTAATTGCCCATACCCTTTAAACAGGAGCTCACTTTAAAAGATCTGAACTATTGCTTTAAGGCACGGGGGTCAAACTCATTTTCACCAAGGTTCACATGAACAATATTATAATTAACTTTGATGTTTTGTGTTTAATTTTGATTAAACATGAAAGCTTGCATTCCTCATTTCATTGCTACAACTGAGCACTGCTAACAAACATGATGAAGCTTTATGAGGTATTTCCTACATGTCCTCATTTAAACACTGGAAAATATTACATGTTGGACTGACTAAATGTGAAATAAATAACACAGAAATACTATTAAAAGTAAGAGAGTTTAACTCACTGAGTTGTGGTGAAAGGCTGCCATCTTCAATTTTGAACTCTCCCACTGTCCAACAGGGAATTCCTACTGGAAGGGGCATTCCAGTTAAAATGTACTGCTTGTAAGTGGGAAATTCCCACTTTTTTTATTTATGTATTTATTTCCTTTATTTAACCAGGAAAGTCCCATTGAGATTAAAAACCTCTTTTTCAAGGGAGTCCTGGCCAAAGAGGCACTTCCAAGTACAGCCCTAAAAACAGCAAAAATGCAGTGAAATGGAGATTTTACACGCCACATTTCACCAGCTACTTTTGAATCCTGTGCAACTTCATCTAGTGGTGGGATGCTGTCATTTTGCAGGTAGAAATAAACAACAGGCTTTCTGGGAAATGTAGTTTATGGTTAATGCTGGCTTTAAAGCAACAAACATTAGTACGTCTCTGAAGCTCTTCCAGGCCACAAAAAATGTTGTGGCGGGCCACATTTGGTACATGGGCCTTGAGTTTGACACATTACACACTTAGTGCAATCTATATATAAGTTGTCTAATTAATTATAATTTTTAAGTAGTCTAATTTTTTATTTAAAAAAACATTTATGTGTAATATAATAGAGCTGAAAACCATAGGGTTGACAGTAAAACCATCTTTCTCTGCAGCTCTTAAGCTTCACGCAACCAGATTATGTAACACTGAGTCCAAGCTAAGTCCTCCGCTACACACATCTYATGTCAAACAGCTGAAAGAAAATAATTTAAACACAAGATGGATAGAGCATCCATCACACTTCCAACATCAAAGCAGAAATACAGATTAAAGAGATCTGGAACAGGAGGCTCAGTTTGACAGAGTCCAGGTTTTTATGGTTATAACAGGAAGAGAGTTTGGTGGTGATGATTGTGTTTTAGAAGGATTTGGCACAAGAACATAATAAATTTATAAACACTCAACTGGACTGCAATTTATCCTATGTCAGTTTTTGCTGGTAAGTGTTGGTAAAAAAACATGCTTGACTTTTTCAAAGCACACAGAACAGAAAACTGTGCAGAACATCCACATGAAGCATCTTTAGGGCTGCACGAACCTAAATCTATTCTGTCCGGCCTCTTTCCTTTTGTTTCTGTCGTATTTATGCTCAGCACGACTCCTCTGTTTTCTTCAGAAAGCGGTAAAGCTAAAAGCAGGAAGAYAGAAGCCATTGCTACGGCTAATGCAATGCCAACTGCGAGATAAAAGCAAAGAGCTAAGTGAGCACTCACATATGCATGCACATGGACATCACACACATGCAAACCCACCTCTGACCCACTGAAAGCTTCATCTGTTTCACTTCAGCCTAAAAGAGGACATTTATTTAAAACTTTGCTACTCGAGACTTCAAATGATGCCAGCCTTGTGTGTCTCTGAGTGAACTATACCTTCACTTCATCATTCATTGTCTCTGCAGTGCAGACACACAATTAGTCAATACTTGTCTAGACAGAGAGGTAAACCTACCCAGGGACTGACTATTAGAGCAAGAAAAAAAACTAGTTCAAGGTATTATATCCTGATGATGTAACTGGTTACTGTCAGATCAGATTGCATAAAAGGCAAAGCTGTTTTTACATAAAGTAATGGAGTCAATGYGCAGGATTCTGCAGCCTTTGTTTGTTTATATACAAAAACATTAATAATGGAAGGCTTATAATCKATATATTATYTAAAACATTTAAATYTTCTTTGTATTTTCCTGAAATCTAGGGAGGAAAACGTTGCTGCTTGGGAAGTGGCCTGTTACTGTTTCCATTACCAAAGAATCTAGAAGTGTTGTTATTTTTTTTTATTATCAATATGCAAGGCATGAAACAGTTAGCATCTCCACAACGAATTTTCATTTCGCTTTGCTTTGGTTTTCTCTGTCCATTATCCTTTATACTTGTAGTTCTGAGCTTTACTTCGTTTTCTGTAGTGATACTCACCTCCTTGGCTCATGGAGATGTACTGTGTTTGATAAACAGTGTTTGCTGTGAGCTACGACCGCAAATAAAGATTGCTTCAGGTCAGCCTGAAGCTGATTCTGTTGTGTTTTTTTTCCTTCCTCCTCTGTTGAGCTTATTTTACCAAAATGTCTACTGGAGGTGAAACCTCTTTGTAAAATTAGGAACAAGGTATTTAATTTAGCTTTGAAGCTTTTAAAACCGATTTAAAAAGTAGGTATTGTGCAAAATTGACTTGCTTGAGCTTTATATCATGTTATAATGTCATCCCCTCATCAAAAACACACCCAGTGTTGCTTTGACTCATTCATGCATGTTTGAGAAATCCATGACATGTGGCGCTGCCTAAACGCCTGCTGGTACAAAGCACCGCCTATTTACACAAAGCTCCTCCCTGGAGCTCAGTCTGCAGCCGAGCTCRCGCCTCAAAGCATTGTTTGAAAATGTGCTGAAGTGGGAGTGTCAGAAATGATGGGAGGTACTTTTTTGCCACTTCAGTAGAAAGCACTAAATATCTGAATATTAGTATCTTAGCTTCTTCATCATCAGTGGCTTTTTTATAGATAGACAAGAAAGAAGAAGAAAGAAAGAAAAGAAAAGTGACAATGTAATGGAAAAAAGTGAAAGAATTGATGATATGTGAGATATACGACAAGAAAACAATACAATACATCCAACATCTGACTGCACACCTGCAAAGAATTAAGGTAACAAAACTTAGTAAAAGCATACATATATACATTTAGACAAACAAACACCTATATATACCTGATGATCATTCAGAGCCCCTCGGATCTGAACGCCTGTCTGCGTGCGGTTGTGAGCAAGCATGAGTTTACAGGATTTCTCTAACGGAATACAGTATAATAGTGACTGTGGTAAGAAGTTCTTAAAGAGACAGAGGCCAATTTCAAGATGTTTAAATAGGTTGGGATGCAAAGTCAAATTTATTTGTAATAAATTCAGCATTTTCACAAGAACTAAAGGTAACATAGTTACCTGTTTGTGGTATAGAATTGAACTGTGTGCCTGTGTTTCTGCTTTATTGGTTTCAGTCAGCGTTCTTGTTTTTGCCAATCTGAGAAAAAAAAATCTAACTGTGGACAAAAAACCTGCACTCTGACGGGGTGGAAACGCTGAGCAGCAAAGTGATTAAGGGAGAGATAAAGTGGAGCATCACCCTCTCCCCCACTCCACTGCTGATGATGTCAAGGTTGTGTTGCTATGGGCAACCATCAGAGAGAGAGAGAGAGAGAGAGAGAGAGAGAGATAGAGAGAGATGGAGAGAACAGCTGGGGAGGAGGATGGTAGCAGAGAGGCATAGAAAACAGAAAGAAAGTATAAAAAAGGAGTAAGTTGATCAGTGTGCACCTTTTGACTGAGCACAGCTGCAGAGGATGAGGACGAAGCAGTCAGGCGAAGGACACAGCCTGCCAGCATCAGCAGCARGGAGGAAAGGCTGCCCAATCATCAGCTGACGTGCTCAGCAGCCAATGAAACGCCAGGAGGCAGCCTCCCAAGCACAACAACTCGGATGCAGAACAATCCAAGCTCCGATGTCTCATTGATGAATGGAGGTGTTCCCAGGCCGCCTCTCTCTGCCCGGCTCCTCGCTCGTCTGACAGCAGGATGGAGAAGAACACCAGCAGCGACATTAAGGGACGTCAGAAAGGTGAGGCAAAGGCTACAAAGGAACGTCAAAGAAGCACAGAAAGCAGCGATGAGGACGCAGAGGACACGACAGCAGCCCTTAAAGGTACCGACTCCCAGCCTGACCTCCGTCTGCCGGGTTCCTCCTCTCCGTCACCATCTTCCTCCGCTCTCCCTCTCTCCACCCTGCCGCCCTCCACGTCTGCCTCCGCTCTCCTGGCGCTCGCATCCCCAGCGACCAGGCGCTCCATCTCTATGGGAGACTTCCGGAGGGTGACGGCGGCTCTGCTGGCCGGCTCCGAGCCGCCGTCCCGGCCCGCCACGGCCCCSTCCTCCAAACTGGTCACCCCCAGCTCCAGCATGGAGTTCGAGGCGGCCCGGCGSCGCCTCCTGGAAGTGGAGGAGCGGCAGCGCGTCGTCCGGGAGATGGAGCGGCGGCTGGAGGAGCTCAGGGAGATGTTTGTGCGCTCGGAGCAGCGGGTGGTGGTCCACGGGGAGCTGGTGTCGCGGATATCCACCGCGGCTCAGCAGGGAGAGTTGCACGTGGCGGAGACCACCCAGCGGCTGAAGAAAGGCGCCCGGTTCAAGAAGCACCGGCCCGCCATCGTCTTTTCCTCCATGCTCGGACTTCGCACGTGTCTCCCGTGGCCTGTGAAACTCAAATGAAACATTTCATCTCTGACTTTAGAAATGCGCTTTACACACCTGGGAGGATGCACTTCCTGTCTTTACTTCGACCTTGCTGCTCTTGTATCCTGAGGCTGGTCCTCCAGGGGGTTAGAGTGCCTGCAAACACCACAGAGGCTAGTAAGGAGCTCCTRCCCCACGTTTTGTGTATTTTCAAAGAGGCTAGWAAACCAATCACGCTCACASCAGTACGAAGGATGTCATTGTGTCCTCACTGTTTTCACAGATCCTTTGCTGCTTGCAGTCAGTGTATGAGAATCAGATAGATCCCACACCGCACAGATGAGTCAGGTGATGTGGGAGGAGAGGCACAGATTTGTCCTGCGATGCATCAAGAGATTTCATGTATTTTAGCTGATTTAGGTTGTTAAAGTCTCAGGAGAAGGAAAAAGATGAATGAATCTGCTTCTTTTTTTCAGCTCTAGGAGAAAGGAGTGAAGGGCAGCAAAGATGAGAGGTTTCAGTTTGGATAAAGCTAAGGGAAAAAACGATTTAAAAGAAATAAATAATTGTGCCTTGGCTCCAGCTCCCACCATGGCATCTGTTTTGTCAAGCCGCACGAAACAAAGACGCAAGAGACCGCAGGAAAGACATTCACGCTGGGACAACTCCACCTGTGGCCTCTTTTTATCCTGTCACCTAGCAACCCCTCATCCCTCCATCCTAATTCTGCTTCTCCAAACGCACAGAATGTATCCAGCTGAGAGCTGCAACCCCACAGAATGTGACAGCTGTAGAGATCCGATGAGAGATTAGGAGGTTTGTAATGAATGCCGTCCATGTTTTGGAACAGGGATTGGGTTTAGGCTGACTCATGCATGCATCGTATGAAATCACTGCTTATTGTGTCTTACACGACTTCAGAGCTGAGACTTTGCTTCCTAGACTGCAAACAGAACTTAAAGTGCACAAAAGCCTCACTAGCATCCTTCTGTTGCATTAATGGGGCAGCAAAGAAAGTTTGACTGTATTTATTCAGGGTTTCTTAGCGTTTTCAGTTCAGTTCTGTTAGCGAACTACACTACAAGCTATTTAAATTCCTCATGCCTATCAAGACTTTACAATTACCCAATTTTACATATAGTCTCATCTTTTTACTCCATTCTTAATCACATGCTCGTTAAATTATCAACGCTTTACTCTCTCTTGCATACCTTTTAATTACTTCCTAGCGTTAGCTGCATTTGTGTGTGTGTGAAAAGCACAGAAAATACACAGAGGTTATCAATTTTATATCTGAAAATTACAGCGGCGAGGCAAAGGTTCAGTCTAACTGCAGTTTGTGTTAAAAAAATAAAAAATAAAATGTACCTATTAGCACACTAGCATCCAGGACATGTTCACCATTTTCAACAAAGGCCATACCGCCTAATGGTGCTTTGTTTAGCCTATTGTCATAAAAGGGTTTATGCGAAACAAACATGCAAAACTCTTTAAAGTAAAAGCACATGGTTTGATTGTACAATCACTTATTGTAGGTTTCTATAAGTTTTCTGTTTAGCTTGTAGGCACTCCATTTAAACTGAGACGCACCATAATGCATGGAAAACCAGATGTCCTAAAGCATGAGTTTTAAAGTGTAAGTCAATGAGAATGAGGCCACATGTTAGCTTTGAGTATTACCTGTTTTAGACTTTAAGGGCTTTAAAAAATTTGTTTCTCAAAGCTGTTTGAAGAGAGCGACTCTGCTAATTAAAACAACCAATTGAAACCTGACGAAACTTGTTTCAAATAAGAAAACATTGCTGGGGTGCCTCTTTAATTAGGAAATTGTCACAGATTTTAGGTTTTAGTTGAAGATTTACTCCTTGAATGTTGTCTTATATCCTGTATAATCATTCCACATGGCTACTGTAAGCACAGTCTTTGTGCACGTAAACCATATTCTGCAAAAAAAAATCCATTAGAAAGCTTCTCAAGAATAAAAAGGTCTTAAAGGCTTTAAATATAAATTTATGCTCCTGTGTTTTAAGCTACAGACGTACACCTGCTTAACATGTCTTAAGCATTTTTTGCATAACATTAATAGAAATGATACAAAGAATGATATTAATGAATAGGGTGATAATCAGAGCTGGGATAGACCTCATCCAGAAACATATTTTCTCTGAACAGGAAGTCTCAAGTCATGTGGACTGCACCTTTTTTCTTTTCCTCTGAATGAAACAAAAAGACCATTTTCCAAAGATCTTTGGACTCACTTGCAGAACGAATGTATATCTGACTGTTTGATGTTTGTTTGTTTTGTTTTTAATCACTGATTAAGATAACCAGTGTTGTTTGAACCTGTGGTTGGCTTTAATGCACTTGTTTTAATTTCTTGCCTGCAGGAGGACATTCAGGCTGACGTAGCTTTCAACAAAAGCAAATTTATTTATTGAATAAATGTTTCTGGAAGTAGAAATTACTGTTAAGTTTTGCTCTCACAGCCCTTTACTGTCATAAATGCTGGCCAACCACAGGGACAAAAATACTTTTCTGAAATTTACTATTTGAATGTTTCAACATTTTGTGCTTCTTTGTGTCCCAACACGTCCCCTGCTCATTGGTTGTTCAACATTTCACCTTAAGTTATTTTTTTCCTGACTGAAACCTCTACCTAAGTTTAAATGTGAGCTAAAATCGCTGGCTGTGTTGTTTAAAATGTTGTATGCTTTAAGGAAGCACAGGTTTAGTGATCATTTTCTTTCACTTTTTTCTAGAAGCAAGAAATTACAAAATTATTCCAGTTTAAGTGTCTCATGTATGCGAAATAGCGGCTCTATTGGAGGAAAAAGCTTTGAAACTGAATGTTCTGCTCTTTTATGCTTCAGTTTGCCTACACTCTTTTGTTTTTATTATATTCAGCACAAAGACACATTAACGTCACACAATCTCATGTTAGGCAATTTCCTTTTTTGTAAGACTCTTTTTTTTGTAAAATAAGCTGACTTAGAATAAATAGACTAAATATATTTCAGTGGTGTGAAGATTGATTTGTTTCTTTCAGAACAGAATCAGAATCTTTAGCGGTTTCTCTGAAAACAGCAACGTGTTAAATTTCACATGTTCGCAGCAGAACAGGAGGGAGTATTTGGGTCACCTTGCAGCAGCTGAACACCTGGTCAGCAGAAAATCACTCGGTGATGTAATGAAGTTCTTCAGGACAAAAAAAGTGGAGCAGGCCTTGGCTTGTATCCATTCATTCGCTTAGATAACCGTAAAGTGCTCCAAGTGCTCAATTATCACAGGATTTGTGGAGTTACTGTACATTAGGCTGAGTTCACTTCATAAAAAGCATCACAAGCATATTAATTTAATACTTACAGAGCTCAGTATTTGGGTTGGGAAAGCCCTTAGGTTCTATTTGTTTGCAGGGATCATATCCAGAGTAATGTGACAGAAGAAACACAGGAAACCTTGAAATTAATGCAAGTTTTAAGTCCTCGTCTTAATGGATCAATCATAAAACTATACAGCAGGTAAAATAAGTATTGAACACGTCACCATTTTTCTCAGTAAATATATTACTAGAGGTGCTAATGACATGAAATTTTCACCAGATGTCGGTAAC
>NW_013953466.1:67462-72095 GCF_001266775.1 Austrofundulus limnaeus
AAATAAGTATTTATATTTGTGTACAAGCTGTTTAGATTGTGAAAAAGCCTGTGTTTTTAGAGTTGTTAACGAAGTTCATGTACTCAGACCAGTAATATTTGGGGTCACAAGTTTTTGCCATGGGTATTTTGTGGGTCAGAAGATAAAAAGTTTGGGAACCACTGCTGTAGTAGATGTTTTGCTTCCAATCCAGGGATAATTTTTAATTCAATACTGGAAAGTGTGGAGTTTAAACTGCATGAACTACTCTGCCATGCCAGTTGTCTTTATAGCTTTAAACGCTTAATATCTTAAGTGCTTGCTTGTGTTTATCATTGAGCAGATGAATAATATTGATCTTTCTGTTTTATATTCAAAGTGTCCTGTCACTGAAGTGAGATTACATCAAACTCTAAAGAGTGTCTGCACCTGAGTCATGTTGGCCCTCTCCTCTATCTGTTTACGCAGCTCTGTGAATTATTGATGGACGTGGCTCTAAATTTATCAGCCTTAAATGTGATGAGGGCAGCAGCAGAAAGTTTCTCCTGAGAGTTTGAACAGTGGAGCCAATATCTCATTAAGCAGGTCCGTGCGAGGATGTTGTGAAAGAGGCCAATCGTTAATTGATCTCGGTCCAATTAAGTAACAGGTTGTAGAGCTACTTGTTGGGTCATAAAAAGGCAAGATGTGTGTTTGCTTTCGTTTATGGCCCTGAGCTATAACCATGACAAGGAAACCAAAAAAGTCAAGTTCTCCAAGAAACGTAAACAAAGCAGTACAAAGATCCAACAGTTTGCAAAGTATCACAACTCGAGAAATGTAATGTCTTTTTGTTTGAATGTTAGGAAATAAGGCTGAATGCTCAGAGGTGGTGATATGTTTCAGACTTGAAGGCRGGTCTCTTTAGGCCTGGTGAGGTGTGTGTGTTTATGAAGGGTGGGGCAGTGTTTCTAAGCAATTTGAGACACATATTCATACATTTTTATGAGGACTATAATCTTAAACTGCAGATTAAAAAAGTTCTTTCAAAACAAGTGGATTAAACATCCTGCTTTAAGATTTAAAAACCAGGAAGTTTGTGTTTCCTCCACTCCACCCGTCCTCTCCACATCCCCTTAAAGTTGTCTTGTTCAACAAGAGTACGCATTTGCTTTGAATTTCATTATAAGTTAATTATTTATCTTTTTATGGACGTCATGTCAACAGCCCTTGCATGCTCTCTGAACGCCATAAAAATACCAAAGAGCTTACTTTTTTTTCATCTGTTTCAAGGTTGCTTCCACCAAACATGCAGACACCCTGGGATTGTAATCTCTTGGAAAGGATCAATGTTTTTAGATCTAAAAAGTTATTTGCATTAAGACAATTTTTTGTTCAGTGAGTTGTTTATATCGAGTTGTTAGAGTTGCTTTTTTGTACTTTTCTGGCTCTAATTGAATGCTTAACAAGCTAAATTGTTGGCTGCTGCACTGTTTGGGTTTGTTTGTTGTTATTGATAATTAATTTAATGAATTTAATTGTTCTCTGAAGTTACAATACAGAAGAAAGTATTAGCTATCCATTCAATATATTTTCTTGATCTTTAACTACCGTATTTATTCAAGTATAAAATTAAATCCATAAAATCATCCATAAATTTGGGGGGTAGTACTATACTYGGATAAATATTTTTACTTATGTATTTTAACTGAAATATCGGTTTCATTCACAAAATTATTGAGTCCAGAAATGAGACCACATCGTAAAAAGCAGTTGAAATGAGCTTAACTCTGACACTCCTCCGTGCTTCAGAGCGAGACAATAACAGATCCAGGCAGGCGACATGAAGTGAAAAAAAGGGGGGGAAAGTATTCCTGCACCTTAGTAACGATAACGAACTAAAGATATTAGCGTGTGACCGAGCCACTCCTCGAACAACAACAAACACATGTTCGTCTGTAATGGCTGCCATCTACCGGTGGTCTGAAAAAGTTTGTATCCCTGAAAAAACTTTTCCCCACCAGAGGGGGCACTCACGAGTAGGAAGTAATCTGCTTTCCCCCACAAGATGGCCCAAATCTCATGTGAAGTCTCTGACTTTTGTGTTGGCGCATCCTGGTGGACTATGTGCAAAATGCCAGAATTAATATGATGCTGCTACAGCTGATTTATATTTGTTGTCAAAATACCTTTTAGTACATATGTTGTTAAAATAAAATGAACAGTCCAATGATCATTTTGCTGATATGTATAAAGACTGCAAAGGCCGAAAAATCTTAAAGTCTGTATGAAATTGGAGGTAGTTTGAGGATTAAATTTTTTATGCTTTTTAAGCTCAAAAAAGTGGGGGGTCGTATTATACATGAGATCGTATTATACATGAATAAATACAGTAGTTCATTTAAATTTTATGAAAGGTTTAGTGCTTGTGAACTCAAACCAATACAGAGTTGATACCCACAAATCTGTGATCCAAAACAGGTTTTCTCGGATGCATGTCTGCAGGAAAACCTTTCAGAATATTTTAGGCTCACAAGTTTCTCAGAATCATGATTTCTTGAGCTATGAACCTGTGAATCATCAGACATCGGCAACAGGTCACGCAATGGACGAGTAATGTTATTGTATTAGCACTTACATTATGTAGCGTTTGAATTGTTTCATTTTTTTAATGCTAATTGCTAATGCTAATAAAAACTGAGAGATGGCCTGCAAAAACGATACAAAAGATCTGCAGTCTGCCATCGTCACATCAGATTTGGTTGTTCATGAAAACAGCAGGCATACGTGTAACATATTTGTTCAGAAAATATTATATCACTAATAGAATTTTGAATCATTGAATCAGCATTGGATAATGCGTGTTGTTTTTACAGTTCAGACGTTTTAGATTGTCTAAATCAGTTGCGTCCCTAGCTGTGTAGATTGTATACATCCTTAAATTCAGGGAAGACATTTATTTGCTTCTCTGCATTTAAGAAGCATCCTTGTTAATCTGTTTTCACTCAGTAGCCACAGAGCACCTGTTGTGTGATTTTTTTCACRAAGAGGCGTTCAGTTGTCTCTGCTTTCTAGTGAATCAAGTGATCCCTCCAAACCTGGTCATTGAACGCCTCACGTTTCCGCACCAWAGCATCCCGGGCGCTGCAGCTCACCTGCCCCACCCCACCCCCTTCTCTCAGACTCAGCCTCCTCTCCCTGGCCTGCTGCTGCTCTGTCTGAGCCGTTTAGGCACGACATCACAGGATTATCGCTCAGTCGTTCAGGAACACAGAGGCGCGTAAACTTTTCTCAGCGCTCCGGGCAGGAAGGTTCCCTGATTACTGATTACAGATCAGAGTGACGGACATGTTTTGTTTTGTTTTGTTTTTCCCACCTCTGCTCTGCACGCTAATGCACCGTCAGAACAAACGGGCTGCACCGAGCAAAGATCAACACACAGGAGGGGAGGTGGAGAGGAGTGGGGCTGCCTGCTAGAGGAGCCCACGTGTTCCCCTTTTTTCTCTTATTCCTTACTGCTCCTGGAGGACTGGAGGTAGGCTTTTGTTGTTGTTGTGGGGGGCTGTGTTCTGCTCTCGGGGTCTTTTCAGCCTTTGTCTTGGGGTTTCACTCCCTTAATTGTGTTGAGGCTCGCAATGTTAGAAGTCATGCGGATTTTGATGCTTGTGTTCTCGCAATAGACAGATGGAGAGTCAGGATGCTCTTGTTAATAAAGATGAGGATGCTGGACAGATCCTGCTGTCTGTACTTTTTAAAAGGAGGGAGGAGAAGAAGGMCGAGTGGGTCTAAGCTGATCCTTGGAAGATGTTTGTAATTGAGGTATTTTTTGAAGCATGTCTGTAATAAATATGGTTTCTGTCACAGTTTCATGTCTGCATGTTGGTTTTATTATGAAGCTGGAAGTTCTAGTTGGTGATTGTTTTTTTTTTTCTACGAGCAAAGCAAAGGTTGAACAAAAGCCCCCCTCTCAGCGTGCAGCTAATGGCTTAACCAAGCATAATAAACACCCACTTCTCCAGCCTGCATTGCTGCATTTGTTTTGTTAAAATTGCCTGTTTAGCTGTGGAAACTCTCCTCGATCCATTAGGTTTTAGATGCTTTTTTGGACCATTACTCTACTCAGTTCCTCTTTTACCTTTCATTGTGAAATGTGTTGCTCCATCCTCTGGTTCACGACTGACCCAAATACCCCTCACATGCTCCACCCCTCCCCCTGAGCTCCCATCAAAACATGTCTCTGCTGCTTCTCCTTCTATTGTTTGATTTGTGCTGCACCTTGATCAAACTGGTTTTTTTTCTTTTCATTAACAGATTTCGCATTTTGATGTACATATATTATAATAAAAGCAGCTTTTTATTGTGAGAATAAAATTGAAAAACCTTTAAATCTGATGGCTTCAAGTTTTACCATAAGAACAACCTAAAGATGTGGTGCTTGGATGTAAAACACTCTTGATGCTTTGCAAACTACGCAAATATTAATTTAATGTTATTTTTATCTTAATTATTATACCAGAAATTCATATGAACTACATGGAAATGATCTATTTTGGGAAAGTCTTTATAAACTAGAATGCAAATAATCACATTTGCATTTAATTTGTTAACTTTGTCACATCTCACAGTTTATTTAGACCTTTTCTCAGCTTTTTTTTTTCTTTTCTGTCATTTAATG
>NW_013953466.1:73095-75604 GCF_001266775.1 Austrofundulus limnaeus
ATTATTATTGTTTGTAAGATCAGAGCTTTAATTTCTCTCACACACTTTGATTTTCATGCCGTCAGCAGCCTCTGTGTTTATGTTCCTCTGTGCTTGTTTTCCCTGACAGTGAATGAGGAGCATCACCCTGCTGCAGACCCCCACAGCCTGAAGCCGTTCTGCCAAATCTGCGACCATGTCTGGAGCCTACGACGAGTACACCAGCCAGGAGGAGACCACGGACAGTTTCTGGGAGGTGAGGCAGAAGCCTTTGACAGATTAAAGTCAACCGGCGGAGCGACATCAGCTCGTGATGAACTCCCAGAAGACGAAAGATATGTGGCTGTGTTTATCAGCYGAGAGCAGACACACATAAATCAGTGCAGTCAGCAGCAACAAATTTATCAACACCGTTGGCTCCCTGGTCTTTGGATGCTTCAGCTTCGCACCCGAGTTATGACGCCCACGCAGTTTCTCAGCAAACCGACAAACTGCTGAGTTTTAGTGCCGTCGTTTAAGAATAAGACCTGTAAGTTAAATTATGTCTTCAGTTAATGTCAGTGAAATTTTTTGTATTCAAACTCATCCTTCAGAAGTTCATGAGATGTTTTGCTGACAGACCAGACAAACAGAAACWAACAAAAGCATTACTGCTTCCTCAGCCTCAGCAGGCGATAAACACTGATTTAAAAGTCAGAATAAATTAAAGCCTTTATCTCAGCTGGTATCACATTGTTCTTAGTTTCTCCCATTAAATTACAACACTTCCTTGAACACAAAGAGTCGCAGGTTATTTGAGCTACAAGTTTCCAGAAGTCTGTTGATTATTTATAAGCGCTGGTGACTCATTGTGCAAACCTGGAACAGATTCACCTCATACGGAGAAAACGTCACAACTTTGTTGTTTCGGGTCTTAGAATCGATTTAGTCTCCTGCTTTCTATTYTATCTCCAGCTCGCCTGCGTGTTCAGAAATCAGCTGAAGCCGTGAAAGTGTTTGCTTCCAGCACGCAGTCACTTCATCACCGTCGCTCTCTGCATCACATTAGAGCTGCTGCAGTGCTGCCTGCTGATTGCTGACTCGGCTGGCTGCTGCTGAAGCAAAACCTGGAGTTAGAGTACAATCATTTATTCTCCTGCAGCTTTCTTTTCAGCCCAATGTCCTTTTCTCAGCGAGTAAAAGGTAAATACCGATTWAAAAAATGCATTCAGTTGTTCCCAAAGTCACAACGGTGAGGAATATTTGCGGCAACCTAGAGTTTCCGTCTCTTCCCTTTATTTATTCAGCTCTGTATCTGGGCAAAACGTTTAGCTCTGTGGGAGGGCGCTGCTCTCCYGCATCCTTGGAGGGTTGTAATTTTCATGACATTAACTTCCTCTATACTTTTCTTTTGTCGCGTAACTCCTCGCGCAGCAGCCGCAGTCTCTTCCCTGCTGGTCCCTCCTGCCTGTTCAGTGCATCACCTGCAGGTTGTGAGGGGAGTGAAGTGACACCTCACGCAGCGTTCTGTGTCAGAGTGGAAGTACAAAACCATTTAAAAGCCCAACATTTGTATTTCAACCAAGAATTATTCTTATTTTATGTAATAGCATAAACAACCTTGTAAGCACAATAATGATTTGGAAACACATATTTATAGAAAATATTGTACTGTATTACTTATTGTAAAGTGTAAAACAGTACACTATAAGGCTCCYTTATGACATTTATACATGTTTATTATTCATTAATAGTGTACTGTCTTACATTTTACAATAAAGCTCCCGTTGATAGTTGTGGATATGTATAATGCAGTAATACAATATTAAATGTAAAATATGTGTTTCTAATATCTTATTGTGCTTACAAGGTAGTAACCTAGTCTGAAAAGTTTAATATAGCACCTTTAGATGTAATATGTACATGAACAAATTTGGCTCACTATTTGGCAAGAAACGTGACAGTTTTGTCTCTTTCTCATCCTTAATTAATGCATAATAAACACTTATTGATGATTTATAAAGTGTTACCAGATGAATTAATAACCGATCTATAAACTCTTTATAAGTTATCTATAAGGGGAGCTTTATTGTAAAGCGGTACCAAAAGTCCTATATAATAGAAATGCATTTTAAAGGCATTATATGGGCATCTGAATGACATATAAGGATTTATACTATATGCGTCTCCGCTCCGYTGCGCTGCGGTGCGCAGTTCGCAGCTGTTCGTTTGCGCCCCGGTTTATACAGCCTCCACTCAGCTCCGGTCCGGTCTGGTCCGACAGAGGAGGGAGGGTGTCGGGAAGGTGTTTAGGAAGGAGATCCCACGATAAATCCACTGATAAAAGTGGAAGTCAGAGCAAAAAACAATTAATTCTGTGAAAAACGAACTCCAAACACAGCTGAAAACATTGATATAAAAGCTTTTGAATTTCTATTGTTGAAACTGTATCGTTGTCGTCTTTTTGAAACTTTTGATTTCAAAATAAAATACACGTGTATCGTGTGTGTACACATATGCTTCATGCTACGTTTCTATCTGCTTCCCAAAC
>NW_013953466.1:76604-84779 GCF_001266775.1 Austrofundulus limnaeus
GATTTATACTACATGCATCTCCGCTCCGCCGCGGTGCGCAGTTCGCAGCTGTTCATTTGTGACCCAATTTATACAGCCTCCACCCCGCTCCAGTCCGACACAGAGGAGGAAGTGTGTGGAGGAAGGGAGATCGCGCGATAAATCCATAGATAAATGGAAAAGTCAAAGCAAAAAAGCTAATTCTGTGAAAGATGAACTAAAAAACACAGCTGAAAACATTGACATAAAAGCTTTTGATCTTTATGGTTGAAACTGTATCGCTGTCGTCTTTTTGAAAATTCTGATTTCAAAATAAAATCCACGTGTATCGTGTGTGTACACGTGCTACATACTACGTTTCTATCTGCTTCCCAAACAGAACGATACATTCTGATAGCATTTGTGTAGAAATATATCCATTTATTTATTAATATAGCTGCAATTTCGACATTATTCCGACAAATTATTCCACCTAATAGGGTCTTATTTTGTAAATACGGATGTTGTGCTCGTTCCTTTTCCTGTTGGTGCGACGTAATCTTTAAAAATTGATCCGGCGCAGCTCCGGCGTCCGGCAAAAATAGGATCGGTTCCTATTTTGACGGATCGCCATCCGCTCACCGCTTCCATGCGCAGCCAGTGTAAACACTCTCATTGATTATAATGAATGCATATTTGCTGCGGAGGTCGGACCGGAGCGGAGCGGAGATGGARCGCAAGTAGTGTAAATTGGGAGTAATTCTCCACTAATAAAAAAAATTATTTTCTAGTAAATAATCCGTTTTTGTGAACTGATGAACTGTTGAAAATGAACAAAAATGTTTGAAGCTCTAAGAAACACTGATGATTTATAACAGTGATATATCGCTGACAGTGAACATCATACAACGATCTTTGGTCATTATATAAGGTTGGGAACTACAAACGCACAGTGAAGCGCATCGATGATGGCCATCGACTCTGCAATGACCTGATGAACTGCATCCAGGAGCGTGCCAAAATTGAGAAGGCTTACGCGCAGCAGCTGACAGAGTGGTCCAAGAGATGGAGGCAGCTGGTAGATAAAGGTAGGAGAGGTTTTATATTTGTGTTGAGGTTTTGTTAAACTGTGAAACCAGCTGTGTTGTCTGGTTTGAAGACAGTTGCACAAAGACAGACAATCAATTTTGTTTTTGTTTGTTTTTTTGGGAGTGAGTAAAAAAAACGCATATCCTTCAAATGCAAAAAGTCAAAGAAAACATCTTTATATTTAAAGGGGACCTAATATGCAAAATTCACTTTTTTCAGTTTTTTTTTACTTACATTTGGGTCTGTACTGCTTCCAAAATAGTCCAAGCACCAAAAAAATGCATTTGGAGGTATGATTACTATAAGTAAATGTATTTTTCTGTGTCTTGAAATGWCCTGCTTTCAAACACTGCTACTTGTGATGTCACAAGTCGCACTCCAGCCCACCCCAACCTGAGTCCAGCTCGTCTCCTGGTAACCCAAGCAGAGACTCCGCCCACTTCTTCACAGGACGGTTCTGCTGTTTTACAACAGTCATGGAGAACAGAGATGTGTGGATTAATTTTATTTTTATTTAAATGTATTTTTATTTTTGATGGCAATGTTCTAGCAATATTAAAGAAAGTTTGTGTAAATAATTTCACCATGAACTACTTTGGAAAAATCGTACTTTCTACTGAAAAGAAACTGAAAGTAAACTTCTGGCGGTGAGCGGAGCTAACATAAAGAAAATATTGGGAGGGGGTTTCCATAGCAGCTTATGCAAAGTAGCATGTTCTGAAGAGAGCTGAAGAACAGGCAGAACTGAAAAGGTGAACTTTCATTATCTGAGATTAATTTTGTGAATTAAATCAAATGAACATGTTTTGTAAAGCCCACAGATGGATCCTAACTTGTTCTAGGACCCCCATATTAGGTCTCCTTAAGAAACTTGGCAAAGTGCACACAATTTTACCCATTTTGTAACATAACTGGCCGATTTTATTTTGAATTTGGCTGAGCCAAAATGAAACAGGAAGTGACAGCAAAGGGGAAGTCTTTAAGAAAACTCTCAGGACTTTGTTTATTGAAACATTATTTGAACTTGGATTCTTCTTCATCTCTGACAGTGACTTAAAATAATCTAAAATAAAATCAAATTCTTCTCTACAGTCTTTGTTGTTGCCCATTTTAGCAGTCCTCTGTTCTCATTCAGACATTCCTCTTTGACATCACTTCCTGTTGCTTTACATGTGAATGTCTCAACAACCGTTCATCTCAGTGGGGTGAAATTTAATTTGCAGTTTGTAATCAGTGTTATCTTTCCAAAAATGCATTCAAATTTATGACAAAAATTTAATGTCACAGACCCTTTAAAGCCCTCACTCCTCCACCAGGTCCTCAGTACGGCTCAGTGGAGCAAGCCTGGATGGCGATGATGGCCGAAACCGAAAAGGTGAGCGAGCTTCACCAGGAGGTGAAGAACAACCTCGTCAGCGAAGACTTTGAGAAGGTGAAGAACTGGCAAAAAGACTCGTACCACAAACAGATGATGGGAGGATTCAAGGAGACCAAAGAGGCAGAGGAAGGCTTTAAGAAGGCCCAGAAACCCTGGGCCAAGAAGCTGAAAGAGGTGAGGGAGACRAGACATCAAATGCTCATTTTAAGAAAATAATATTGAAATAAAAAGAACATTCTGGTGATTTAAAACAAACTAAATTATAGCTTGTGATGCTCACAGATTTGATTGGTCATTTCCGAGAAGTCATGTTGATTTGAGTGTTGAAAGTGTAAAAAAAATTGCCACACATTTTACATTTATTTGTTACAAAGCARAGCCTTGTTTGTTGTGCACACCTCCTGATCAGGTGTTTTAAATGCTCCTGCTCAGGTGGAGGTTGCTAAGAAGTCGTACCACATGGCCTGTAAGGAGGAGAAGCTGGCCGCCACCCGGGAGGCCAACAGCAAAGGAGAGACCTCGACGCCTGCCGAGCAGAAGAAACTTCAGGAAAAGCTGGAGAAATGCAAACAGGACTCCCAGAAGGTGAGAAYAGAAGTGTTTCACTGTATCGTTTTCTTTAGGTTAACACGCATCACGGTGCTAAAATGCAAGTCACGAGTCGTTACTTGTGTGCAGGCGAAGGAGAAGTACGAGAAGGCTCTGGAGGAGCTGAGCAAGTGCACCCCTCAGTACACGGAAAGCATGGAGCWGGTGTTCGACCAGTGTCAGCAGTTTGAGGAGAAGAGGCTGAGCTTCCTCAGAGAGATGCTGATGGACATCAAACGCCACCTGAACCTCACAGAGAACCAAAGGTAGGTGGAGTCTGTGCGACCACTGAAATCAGGCCATCCGCCTGCACACGCTTATTTCCTCCCGTCTGTTCGCAGTTATGCTACAATATACAGAGATCTTGAACGGACCATCACCTCAGCCTCTCCTCAGGAAGACCTGAAGTGGTTCAGCAACGTCCACGGCCCCGGCATGCACATGAACTGGCCAAAATTTGAGGTAAAAGTCTCTTATTTAGTAGTTACCCATTCTTTGCTGCTTATTAATTCATTTATTTACTGTCCAGGAGTACAACCCAGACCTTAGCCATAACATCACCAAGAAGTCAAAGAAGTTAGGGGATGAAGTCATGCTGACTAACATCAAGGCACCGGGCAGCAACGCTCAGTCTGGAGACCGGGGGAGGTACCGTCTCTTCATTTCAATGCTCAAAATAATCTCCTGTGCAGATAATCTGCAGAACTTTGTTGTTTCTCTCTGCTTTATCCCGGGTTTTCCTTCATTTCTAATCATTTTTATTACAACGCCAACAAAGCATGAGCAACTAACATCTGTAAAAATGATAAAACTACTACTTCCATTGCCACATTTTAGTATAACTGCACGATAAAAAAAACACACTAAACAGTCTGAGTGGCAGTTTTAGCTGCAGTAGGAGACGCAGAGAGGCTGACGTGTTTAATGTTGTGTTCAGTGTGAGCAGCTATGAGAAGAACCAGGCGTACACGGCCTCCACAGAGTGGTCGGACGACGAACAGAAGGGCTCCAACTCGGGCAGCGACACGAACGGAGGGCCGAACCCTTTTTATGAAGGCGAAGGSGAAGGCGTGAGGGTCAAAGCATTGTACGACTACGATGGCCAGGAGCAGGACGAGCTCAGCTTCAGAGCAGGTGAGYGTTCATCTGGGCTTTCACAGATCTGATCTTCTCCAAACATGGAAGACTAGTCAAACAGGCACATACAGTAGTTGCCATGTCCAAATTCAGGGGCTGGGTCCTTCGGAGGACGCATCAGAGGAGTCTAAGAATTTGGACGGCCCCCAGTGCTGTAACGTAAGCCGACAAGTTCAGCCTTCGGAGGATGCGGCCCTGAGTTTGGACATACAAGTCCAAAACACACATTTTTGACCGTCCATCATGTGCTGGGTGGGTTTGAAAACCCTATGAAGTAGTTTCAAATGGTAAAACGACTTGATAGTAATAATGTAAAATAGTTAAAATAGTTTTTTGAGACACAATAAAAAGGTTTGGAAATAGGGCGGTGTGATATAGACTAAAAAGAATATCTCGATAATTTTATTTTTTTATTTGCCGATATATATAATCTGACGATAAATCACAAAAACATTGGAAACATGTTCTCCATAYGATGATGAGTAAGAGGTAAACGTTAATGTTTATGCTCCCATGGGAGCGGTCTCGGCTCGGTTTGTGCTTTATGTAGCAACTCGTGCRTGGAGTGCGTGCATCCTCACCAGCGATGGAGGTGTTTATACTTRGCTCTTRCATTATTGTAGTGTTCTCCGTGTGGCAGAATGCTTTATAACTTGTGAAATGTAGAATAGGAGAGTAAAAGCATGACGATTATAGGGCTGCCACGATTAGTCGACGACTAATCGATTATTAAAATAACCTGTGATTAATCAGCTATAAAAATTATCGTTTGTGGCAGCCCTAATGACGAACTAACTAACTGTTTGAATGTTGCACGTTGCGTGCAGCCTTTGCACGAGGAGCTTGGTCACACGTGCAACGTTGGACATATCCGTTGGATAACGGCGCTCGGAGCACAAATATTTAATATAAAGTTTGGTTTTAGAGACCAAAGTTCCAGGAGTCAAGTGAGGGAGGAGAGGAGAGGTTTACTCACTCAGGACTGCTTCACCTGGCTTTACTGACCCACCCTCTGCTCTCATTGGATAAAAGTGCTCTGGGGTTTGTTTGGTTTGTTGAAAGTAGCATCCCGTTTGGAGCAGACTGGGTGGCTTTAACAAGACCACAACAGAAAACGACCAGTCGTGTCCCCACCCCCGGGTGAACTTTAAGCCCCGTGGTTTTGGCTGCCGTAAGACTGAATCCTGCCCGTTGATTGGTTTCTGTGGCATATATTCCACGAATGGGGTCTTATTATTCTGTCTTCATCATATATTATTATATTATATTATATTATATTATATTATATTATATTATATTATATTATATTATATTATATTATATTATATTACTGGTATATTATATTGCATATAATGGACGATAATATCGTCTACGAAACACATCGCCCACCTCTRTTTGGAAAAACAATGATGGTGGATGAAACTCTGTTGAATTTATCCTCATTTACCTAAATCCTACAAAAACCATTGATRATGATGAGATCTGGAGTCATTACTGTAGCTCTGTTTATTGAAAACTAACAGTACATTCACTAACAACCACATATTTTCTTCACAAATATCACAGATACAAAATGTCAGCTTGTCAAGACTTCCTAAAGTGTGAACTACTGTAGAACAAAGATGCAGTTTGTGTTGATGTGATGTACCAATCTGTGTTGTTCCTTTAATTTCTTCACCTCCTGCTGCATTTTTATTTATTTATTTATTTATTTAGTCTCTATTTATCGATCTAGGTGATTTTCTGATGAAGCTGGAAGATGAGGACGATCAGGGCTGGTGCAAAGGTCGCCTGGACAACGGCCAGCTGGGTCTTTACCCGGCTAATTACGTGGAGCCGATCTAAGCGGTCCAGCCGAGGACGCTAAAACACAAACTGGRCCGTCCGCTCGTACCTGCACATTGCCAGAGATTACAAAGCAAAGCTTCCTCTTCCTGTCGGGCCACAGTGAGCCGTCTCTCGCCTTCATCAAGAAGAAAAACCCGCTCTTCTCCAGAAACTGCAACTGAAGTCGTAGCTGCGTTTGTCATCAGTTGTGATGCTGACATGACATTTTCTTTCAACACAACATTGATGTGGCATCATAAGTTGCAAAAAAATGAACTTCTTTTCATGTGTTTTAATCTCTTTATTTTTTATTGTCTGGATGCGTGTACAGTTTGTTTTCTCATTGAAGTCCATGTTTTCTTCTTTAGCGCTTACAGTACATGTTTAGCCTCGGAAGAGTAATTTGGAAGTCTTGGGAAATTATTTATTTTTTATCTTGTGAGTTCGATTTCACAGCTGCAARAATGCACAGAGCTACAGTCTGCAGGTGGTTTGCTTAGCTCAACAAAACAGGCAGTGAGACACTTTCCAGCCACTCCATTACATTAGTTTGAGCTCTTTTATTTTCGTATTTACCACCTGGGACATCATCTGTTTTATTTATCCAACGTAATGGTAGTTTTTCTATACTTTTGTTAACAAACTGTAAAGAAATGGGAAAAAATCTCAGCAGAGGTTTCCTGGAGAGCATTCAGGCTCAGAAACCACCTCACATCCTGGTTGTGATATTTGCTCAGATGAGCTTTTGTTTTAATCTTCACATCTAACTTTGAACAAACAAACAGTAAAAAAAAAAACACATTTTTCTCTGAACTCCTGTCCCGTTCCACAGTCTGTGACTGAATTAGCATCTTAAAACGAGATGAAAGACAGCCTGTCGTCAGTAAATAAACCACACGGTTGCTCTCAGCGGGGCTCGTCTTTTGAAAATGAAATATTTACTCAACAAAACGCTGCAAGGAGGATTGTTTACATTAACCTTCGCTGTCTTATCCGTCTGCTACAATGTGCCTGTTCTATCTATCATTCCCCATGTGTTTTCCTCCCTCTTTATAAGTGTTGAGAATGCAACCATCATGAGCACAAACTGCCTAAAAACATCAAATCATTGCTGTTTTTTTTTCTTTTTTTTATGAAGATTCACTCCATTTCCCAACCAGTTAATTTACTTGTTTGTGCAGTTGAGTTTCCTCTGAGTGTCACGGCTCTCGCCTTTGTGGTTTTCTACATACTGATGCTCCCACTCACCGTTTACTGAACTGATCCAGCACACGGCCTTGATTTCTTCCCTCCTAATTATTGGCTGAATCTCAGTTTAATTAAAACTCTTACACTATCCAGGTGATGATGAGCTGTTTCTCTGTGTACCCAAATGCAGACTGGATTGTTTGAATATATTTGCTTCAATCAGGAAAAAAAAAGTAAGCTGAGAGTGTTTATAGATGTAAAGGATCGGTTTGCTCGCCGCTGATTCTTCTGTCAGCGAGGCAGGCAGGYGGTGTTGGTGCAGGCAGAGGGAAAAGTTGCAGCGTTAGAAGCAGAAAGAGGATCCGTCTTTGAAATATTGATGAGATATTGGACTTTTTCTGCTGCAGGTGCAAAGTGAAATTTTTACAGGAGGAAAACATCTCCTGTGGCGCTGGCGGCTCCGTCAGCACTTCCTTCAGAGTCACTGACGCCACATCAGAGACTTCTTMACCTTCAGCGACACAGACCCGACTCTGACCCATTCGGATCAGTTTACACCGACACAACTCCTTCATTAACCGACTGAATATCTAATAATTGTAAAACCTCTGTTTTTATGTCTGTTTGGGACTGGATTCATGTTGCGTCGTCTGTGAAAACTTTCAGAGGGCTTCTCTGTTTTTTTTATTGTTTTAGCTTAGAGCTGTCATTTCCAAACTGTAGTGCCTGTTCTGTATCAGCAACTAATAAAACAAAACATCATCTGGAAATTAAGGCACATTTAAGAGTCATCAATGGAGTCAGGAAGGCAATATTTAAAATGATGGGATTTAGTTAACATGAGAAGATGTGCACAGGAAGTGGAAGGACTCTTTGTAATAAACATAATTCTCAATCATATGATCCAGTTGTTAAATGAAAGGGATCCCTGATTAGTTGTAACATTAGACTTTATATGATAAACATATACTTTAACTGTAAAATAAAGACTGTAAAAATACTGTAGGATG
>NW_013953467.1:0-2550 GCF_001266775.1 Austrofundulus limnaeus
AGTGCAGTGTAGTGCAGTGCAGTGCAGTGCAGTGCAGTGTAGTGTAGTGCAGTGCAGTGTAGTGCAGTGCAGTGCAGTGTAGGGTAGTGTAGTGTAAGGTAGTGTAATAAGTCATAAAGTCAAAGAACAGAGATTCTGGGCGTCTCTTGAACAAACACACATTCATCATCCAACCTGTAACTGCCTCACAAACTCAGGACATCCRCCATAAATCTGACTGAAGCAGTCGCTGAAGGACACTAAAGGACACCTGACTGGAGACATTTCAGGACTCGTAAAGCTGGAGGAGAAACAGAGCAGACTGAAGGCCCATCTGCACAGCTACACATACATTTAGTTTAAAACTAATATTTTAAAAAGAAAAAACACTTCAGTCACAGCAAGTGATGTGGAAGAAAAGTGAGGCTAAAATCTGATCTCTCCTCAGTTTCTATGTAATAAACATCAAACAAAGCTTTATGTTTATGTTTGTTTCACAAACAATGTTTCATTTTACAGTCGGAGAGTTTCTTATTTCCATGGTCCAGAAGAATATTTTCTCATCTCTGCTTCCATCTTATTTTTCCTGCCTGTGAAGAAAACTCATCTGATGCACAGTGTGTGATGTACGGCTCGCTTTAATGAAGTAAAAATACAAACTTTACTGATGAACGACAAACTAATGAGCGCTGTCCTTCACTGGTTCTGCTTCGACAGTCCACTGATTTTCCTATTTATGACTAGAAAATCAGATACTTCAGTTTTTGTGTATCCTGGTTTACTTTCTCAGTTCTGGGGGATGTTTTGTGTTTTTTTAAGTTAAAATTGAACTGAAGTAAAGGTCAAATCCATATTAAATACATAAGAACAAATAATGCCAGAAGCTAAAATTAATAAAGACCTGATAATAAAGGTTTATTGATCAAGTTATTCTTACAGAAATATAAATTTATATTATTATTTATATTTTGACAAAGAAAGAAAAATATATTCCGTTTAGAAAAGCACATAATTAGCATTCATTTCTTAGGCCAACTTTAATTTACTAGAGATAGATCTGATCACAATCCAGCAAATCAGTTAAAAGATAAAGCCTTCACTAAAATCCCAATTATTTGACTTTTAAAACAGAAAAAAATACAGATTTTAAATAAAAATAAAGACTGCACTAAATAAGAAAAGCGAAACAATATTTTGCATTTAAAATATTACATTTGTGGCCAGATAAAGTGTTAATGACGGACAGATTTGGCCCGTGGGCCTTGAGTTTGACATGTGATCTAAGAGTTTCTATTTTAATTTTTATATTTGTAGTAGTTTTCAGTCTCTCCTCTGTTTGTGTTTTTTTACTGACAGTTTCAGCTCCTCAGAGGAGTGGGGGGGGGGGCAGCGATCTGGACCCATCAGTCCCGCAGTTTGACTCGATGCCTGGTTGGACACAAAAACTGCTGCTGGAGACAAATTGAGGTTAAAGGCTGAACTTCTCTGTGAGGCTGAGGGGTCAAAGGTCACAGAAACAACACTTCTAACTGAATGATCGGCCAGGTTCTGATTTAAGCTTCGACTGTGAGTTGAATCGAATCCAAGGCAGGTTTTTGTTTTGTTTTTTTTTTAGATCACATCAGGAAAAGAAATGAGACAAAAACGCAGACGGAGGGAGGTCAAAGGTCAACACAGCTACTAAAACACTAAATCCTTGCAGTTAGCTGAAATCATTCAGTGTTTATTAAATGAGTATTGTTGATTAAAACTAAATAATCACAGTCCTTATACTGAAAGTTTTAAATTGAAAAAAAGGTTTTATTGTGCTTTGTTGTTTTTGTGTATCTTTTTTATTTTCATGTTATTGTCACTATTTCCTACAGGTTTTGGCATCTGTCTTGTTCCATAATTTTTGTGGTTTTTCAACAACTCGTCAAAACATTCGACTCCTTTGAGACGTTACAGCTATGTGATTTTAGCTATTTATCCTTTTTTTTTTAGATATTTCACATGTTTAGCTAGATTTGCTCTCATTGAAAATGATTGGAGCTCTTTTTAACATCTTTAATTTTTCTAAATGATCAGAAATCTTTACAGCACTTTACATCTTTTGTTCTGGTTTTACTTTTTTCAAACTGCAAAGTGTTAATTTTAGCTAGTTTTATTTTTGCTAATTTTAAAATTTTTCTGCTATTTCAGCTATTTTTATCTGTCAGTTTCTGCTTTTTTTGTGCTTCTTTCAGTTTCTTTCTGTTATTTTATGCTGTTTTATACAATTTTAGCTACTATTTATTTGCTTTTACCTAAAATAATTATTTTCAAGCTAAATCACAATTTGGTGGTCATTTAAGCTTATTTCTGCTTAATTCCGCAAACATGCTCCTTTTGCTTCTTTTTCCTAATTTCAGACTTTTAAGCTAAATTTTGGCTATTTTTTCTGCTAAATGTTGGCCTTTTTAGCTATGTAATAAAAATGCAACTTTTTGTACTTTTATTCTTTATTTTTTTTCTAATTACCGTATTTATTCATGTATAATACAAACCCCCTTTTTTGAGCTTAAAAAGCATAAAAAATTTAATCCTCAAACT
>NW_013953467.1:2990-4736 GCF_001266775.1 Austrofundulus limnaeus
GTTTGTTGTTGTTCCAGGAGCGGCTCGGTCACACACTAATGTCATTAGTTTGTTATCATTACTAAGCTGCAGGACTTTTTCCCCTTTTTTCACATCATGTCTCCTGCCTGGATCTGTTTTTATCTCGCTCTGAAGCACAGAGGAATGTCAGAGGTGAGCTCGCTTCAGCTGCTTTTTACGACGCAGTCTCATTTTCGGACTCAGGCATTTTGCTGATATTTCAGTTAAAATACGAGTAAAAATATTTATCCAAGAATAATACTACTCCCCAACTTTATGGATGATTTTATGGATTAAATTTTACGTATTATACTTGAATAAATACGGTAGATATTTTACACCGTTTCAACATTCTATTTTGTCATTTGCTAATATTTACTATTTTCAGCTATTTTAGCAATATTTCTGCTTTTTTCAGCTATATTGACATAATCTTTTACTGATTTTTCACTTTTGTCGACTTTCAGCAAATGGCTGTTCAAATCTAACACATGCTGCAGTTTTGCCAATAAATATTTTCAGCTCGACTTCAGCAGCTTTCAGCAGATTATTTCAGCATTAAGCATTGAAGTTTGATTTATACGTTTAAAAAGAAAGTCAAATTCTTTAAATTCATCTAAAAACTCAGGTTTCTGTCTTCAGGGTCAAACTTCTTTTATATAAGAGATCATTTCAGCTCCGATGTGAAGTAAAACAGCTTCAGTGGGACGTCTTGGTGCTTTTCAAACAGCGACTTGTCGAAATGAAAGCAGGTGATGTCAGTCGGGTCTGTTCTGTGCAGAACAGGTGAGCTGTAAAGGCTCGGCCTCTTTGTAAAGCAGGGTCCAGGTATGAATGAGTCGAGCTCGGGGCTGGAGACCACCCTGCTCTTATCGAGCAGAGGCAGAGCGAGCGCACAGGCCCGAGCTCGTCATTGTTTGCTTTGTCTGAGGGACGTGTGAGAGCCGCCGGCGAGGCGGGGAGGAGATGAGCGAGCACTTYGGGAGAGTGCCCGGCAACTTAAAACTCAATGTCTGAAACAAGAAAAGAGTCGAATGTTTTCAAAAGCCTGTTCCAGCACAATGTCTGCACAGAGCGAGCTGCACAGAACATCCCAGCTGCATGAATTTAAAAAGAAAAAAGTTTAAAAAAAAAACATGGGCATGAAGCAGGAAGCCTTCATCAGAGTGAAGGAGGAGCTGCTGCAGGAAGAAATGTTCTGTAAAAGGATGAAACCAGGCCTCAAATCAACCCAAACACTCTTCAGACAATAAAACATTCATTAGGTGCAGAAACTCTCTCTGAGATTAAAACAAGAAATGTAAAAGTTTCTTTTACTGACAGGAGCAGCAGCTCAACATGAACCCATGGAGGTCATCTACGTCCATCAAGTGGATTAGACCCCAGCTTACTGTGAATTAATAAAATAGTTAAAACATTTAACATTAAAAATCAGAACCTCAACATTAACCAGAATATTTTTCATTAATAATTTACTGGAATAAAAGCTTCTGTAGAATGCAAAAACTAAAAATAAACCTGAAGGCAAAAAGGAAAACGTTTATAAATCTCGTAGATTTTCTTTTAACATCTAATTTAACAAAAGTCCAAAAAACTTTTCACCTTTTATTAATTCTTTTTTGTTGTTTTAACACATTCAACTTGTTTTTCTGATTTTTCATTTCTCTGATTTGTTAAAGGGCCTATATTATGTGTTTCTCAGTCATACATTTAAATACTATACCATACTAAAGTATCTATATCACC
>NW_013953467.1:5692-7164 GCF_001266775.1 Austrofundulus limnaeus
TCTCAGGGTCATGTGATCCACAAGCTCAACTTTAAGTTCACAGGAAAGATCAAACATTTCATGGACACCAACATACTCAAATCAAAAAACCAGATTTAGAATCCTTATTAATTTTCCTTTCTAATGACACCAAGTTTGTGCAGTAATTCCTGAGATAACTGGGCTTAAAACAGGTGGACACGCCCATTTTTGCAAAAAAAAATAAAAAGATTTGAAGGCCCGTATTTCTGGAACCGCTGCTCCGATTGACTTCAAATTCATGATTTTGAGCTGTGGGATCATATTGAACAAAAAAGCTAAACTCCCTCAGCTGAACAAGCAGGATCGTCAGGGATGTGATCYGAGTACAGATGTGTTGAAAAACAGACCTCTGCCCTTTTCCTCAGGCAAAAAATCTCACTTCTGTCAGCTTTTAAAGCAGCCGACAGATAAAGACCTGCAGTTTTCTGGTTCTGCTGCTCAGGTGGCGTCGTTAAAAACAAAAACTCTCTTCTCTTTGCTGCTGCCTTGTTGAATTTAAGAGCAATATTCTGTACCTGACTCTGAAGGGACACACACACAGGAGCAGYTTCTGGTGTGAAACACAGCCGGCTTGTTTCGGTTGTTTGCAGAACATTTGGCTGCAGACGTTTTAAGACACGGAAGGCCGGCGTCTTTCTGTTTGGGAGCGAGAGCCYGGTCTGCCCTGCAAGAACTCCTCACCGCTGCAGGAGAGCTGGGTTTCCACCCGCCCCACCCCCCACGCCTGGGGTCTGCGTTTCTCCTGCTCTCTGGATGGCAACATTAACAACGCGTGGATCCTAACGCTGTGTTTATGGATGCGCCACGCAGAGCGGCAGGCTGAACTCAGAATGCTAATGGAACAGAAGCAGCACCGGAGGCCTCTGCTGAAGCTCTGAAGTGTTGCTGCAGCAATCAGCTGATATGAGGCTCGTTTACAGACGAGCCGAAACCCAACCGCTGAGCCAGAAAACACATTTTCGTGATCTGCTCCTGCTCCCAACGTTTTACTTCTTAACTCTAACGGAGCAGGAAAGGATTGTAAAACAAAAAAAACTACTAGTCGTGCTTTTAAATCCTTCCTTCTCATATTTAAATCTTTCAGTCGGGCTCTTTATGAAGTGAAATTAAGTTTTAGTCTGAATTCCTCCTTGTTTAACTTCACCAGCTCCTCTTCCACCTCTTTTCTGACGTGTCTCAAAGCAGCTGGATTTGATGCTGTTCCTTTAAGACGCTTCAAGCCCCGCCCCCCTCCGGCTTCTAGATCGGTCCACTCCGGTTTGAGAAGGGTGGGTTACATTTTCTAGCGTGCAGAAACATTTTATTTACAATTTAAGTATCCTGATGCATCTCAGTAATCCAGGTAAAAAAATCAAAAAGAAATAAATTGTGTAAGTCTTCTGGACGGATTCTTCTCTAATGAAACGTTTCGTCTCTCCTCCAAGAGACTTCTTCAGTCTGAGAGTTTCAGG
>NW_013953467.1:9247-12040 GCF_001266775.1 Austrofundulus limnaeus
GTCCAGACCTTATTTGGCAATTCTGTTGCAAATAATTTGACATAATAGCTCAGAAAAGGTCACAGAAAACTGAAAAAAAGTGAACAAGCTGAACCAAACAGAATATAAAGATTTCTCTGCAGGAGAGACTAAATTCAGCTTTTCTGCCTCCTAGAGACTAGTCCACAACAAAATGTATTTAACGGCTAAGAAAAGTGGATTTTGCAGAAATGTCCTCCTCAAAACAAGCAATAAATAAAGTGGTGTTCATTGAAGGAACACAGAACTATAAGATCTGCAGACGGTCCTGCTGAGGATGACTCTCAGCTACTACCACCACACTGTAAGAAAATTTGTATTCAATAAACTGAAGTCGAGATGATAAACACAAATGTTAAATAATGTGATTTTTAGAAGGAATGGAAACCATAAAAATATTGTCGCTGATGCAGACAGGAAACCCACACTACCCATAAAACCAGAAGCTCATGTATTTATACAGTTTCTTCAACGCCTTCGCTCGCCCCCTGCTGGCCTACGGCTGAGTCACAGGCATTCAGACAATTCTCATCTAAAGTCATTCAAGCGTTTTATTATGTGTTGTAAAAGCTGTTTCAGACATGTAACTAAACATATTTCAATCAAGGCATAATAGATTAAACACTGTCAATATTTCAAAAAGGAGAACTTAAGAATATAACATCAGTACTAGCCTAGCTAACTCTAAATTTCTTCACAACACATTTCAGATCCATATCTGAAAGAAATCGTATCGTTTTACTTCGGCTGTGGCAGCCATCTTGAATTTGCTTGACTCTAAAAACGTCTGATCTGATTACTTTGTGTATTTTAGTAAAGGTTGATGAAATATTTCCTGATTCTGTTAATTAAAAGAACATTTTTTTTTTTACAGTTTTTCAGTCTCGATGCAAAAACAGGCCTGTTGTCTGTTTGCTCGTCTCATTATCAGCTCAAAGCCTGAACTCAGAGGGTCTTAACAGGCTTTCCCCCCTCGGTTTGATGAAAGGAGGTTTTCAGCTTCTTTGCTGCTAATAAAGTGAAGTAAATCTCTTGTTTTCCTCTGAAACAAGACTTCAGCTACAGTTTCACATGTAGAAGACCCGGAGAGAAGCTGCAGATTTAAATCAGGCTCAACAACACCGAGGGTCTGACGCAACCGCTTCACAGAGCCGTAATCCACGACATGGATRTGAACGAGGCCGAGGCCTTGAAGAGTCGTCAGCGCCGCTGTTTTACCGGAGAAGTATTTATGGTGATTAGAGACGGGCCTGGCTGGAGGAGGATCTGTGGCTGAACGATCAAAAAATGACAGAGCTTTAGCTGAGATGAAGGCGATTGTGCATGCACTCAACGGTTTCAGATATCAAAGAGAAGAAAAGTGAGAGGATGAGTAATTTACCGGTCGGAAGGAGAGAAACAACCGGGAGGAAGAGTAAAACTGCCCAGTGGAGAATTTCTGTAAAAAAAACTGAAAGTTTCTCTTCAGTCGCACTTGAATTAAACGGGTCTTTTTTTTGTTGTCTTCTCTCTTCCACCCATCGCTTCATTTGTTTCTCATTTTCTGACTAACTGAAGTCACGGAACCAAGCAGAGGCGTGACGCTCCTCAGTCATGATGCACGGAAACCTCATTTCAGATTTTAAGGCCATCAGAAATAATTTCATATTTGACGGTTTGCAGGAGCGGCTGCTTTAAGTGAGGCTTTTCAGACGGAGCTCACCTGCRTCAGCGTCAACGCTCATTTCTACATCTGGTCTGGTTCTGGTGCAGCAGAGGTAACAAGTTACTTAAACCCAACTGGTGAAATGAGTGGCTTCCAGTGTGGAAAGACACATTGCAGAAGCTGATCCAAACAATGCTGCAGAAAATATTGTATTCAAAGCTAAAGGCGGTCCAACCAAATACTGTATTAGAGTTACCTTTTTTTTTTTTGGTGGCAACTTTTTTAAAAAATATAGCTTCTGTTTTACATGGTTATTGAATAAAATTACCCTGATTAACAATTACATTAATTCACTGTTAAAAGATCACAAAATACTTGTGACAAAGATCCATTTGCTGTTAATCTATTAGCTAATTTGTCAGCTAGTTGCCTTTTTTTGCTCTTCAGGCGGCTCAGTTGGTAGAGCTGATGCCTCTCAGCAAGAAGGTCGCGGATCAAACCCTGGCTCGGGGACCTTTCTGGGTAGAGTTAGCATGTTCTCTCCATGCATGTGTGGGTTTTCTCCGGGCACTCTGGCTTCCTCCCACAGACCAAAAACATGACTGTYAGGTTAATTGGTAACTCTAAATCATCCCTAGGTGAGAGTGAATGTTTGTCTCTCTCTGTGATGGACTTGTGACATGTCCAGTGTGTACCCCGCCCCTCGCACTGTGACTGCTGGATATAGGCACCAGAGACCCTGAAAGGAAGAAACTGGTATAGATGATGGGTTCTCTTYAACCAGCATCAGAAACAAAAACTGGTCCTCACAGCTATGGGTGCCCCCGTGGGACAATCTGAGCTGTGAGTAAGAWAAACAACACTCCCACTGGAGAGTAACAACAATCTAGTCAGTGTGCATTGCCAATGCAATGCACAGTGTTGTGATTCGTTTCTCATCCAAGTCATCTCCACTTTGGCATACTTCTCCTCCTGCATACTTTGTCCTAGAGCTGCCATTGTAATTTATATCTGTAAAGCTCCTGTGCCAACTTGGTGCCTGTACAACATATAGTTTTTTAAATATTAATGTTTAATAATTTATAATGGGAGTCAATATAGCCTTGTTTCGGTCCAATGCTGCCCCCTGC
>NW_013953467.1:14415-15626 GCF_001266775.1 Austrofundulus limnaeus
GTGTTGATCTTTTCTGCTCAGATTCAACCATCGGAGCATGAAGCTAATGTTTACTCACAATGCTAATGCTACCCTTACTCTCTGGCGCTCAAAAGGAAGAGGAGCCTCATGGCTGGCTCACTGCTGCCAACTAGTGGTCAGAGGCTGAACTACAACATAAAAATGAACAGCTGGCAGGAAAGTTGACATTTTAAACCTTAATAAAAAATCGATACTTTAGAATATCGATACAGTATCGGGAAATGAAATATCGCGATATTTCAGTGTATCGATATTTTCTTACACCCCTAGTTTTTGGTAGAGATCAGATCAGTTTATCATATCCTGAGCCTTAAAACCCTGAAGCTCAAAGAGGCTGGACTTTTTGTTTGTAAAACTTTCCTGGGGGGTGTCAGGGTCACTTTAATATTTCGCTCATTTATAAATCTCACCAGCAATTAAAGAAATTAAACGTCTTTCAGAAAACCTACTGGTGTCCCCCGTGTGTTAATCATGTGAGACCAAACACTGAGATGAGGACGTACGATGCAGAGGAGAGGACAGCAGGGTAATGCGAGTCGTGTCGTCAGGGGGCAGACCCACAGCTCAGCCCCCCCCCCCCAAAAAAAAAGAGGGGTGCAGTAAAAACCAGCAGCTCGTAAATCACTCACTCCATTTTACAGCAGCCTCGCCTTTTATAGTCGCACTGATGGAAAGACAGGAGGCAAAGATTGCCTTCATGATTGGCTGCAGCTGCACCACACACACACACACACACACACACACACACACACACACACACACACACACACACACACAGCTTCAACCATCATCACACCATGAGGCTGTTAAAGGAAAAAAATCCAAGCTAAAAACACTGAAATGGAGACGATTCTACATGAAGCCGTCACACAAACTGCACATTCATTACAGCAAACACGAATTTACAGCGGAGGCAAAAAGGTGCAAACATGGCAGCAAACACACACATCTGTATGTGYATGTTTGTGTGTTCAACGCACATAAACACGTGATTATTTCTGCTTCTCTGAGGTGACAAACTACAGCTCATAAAACACAAGCAGGTTAAACTACTGGGAGTTTAAAACTGATGTTCAGGTGAAAACGTGAACAGAGGCTGCGTCAGGAAACTGAGACAACTCACTTTAAGGTTAAACACACACACACACACACACACACACACACACACACACACACACACACACACACAC
>NW_013953467.1:17876-21773 GCF_001266775.1 Austrofundulus limnaeus
TGCTAATGCTGCTAACACACAGAGAGAACAGAAAACCAGCAGTTCATCAGCAGCAGGAAACAACTTCCTAATCAGACCTGCTGCTTCATCAGGTAAACAAACAGACAAACAAACAAACCAGCAGCTTCTTTACCTTTGAATAAATCTTCATGTTGCTTTAAAATCCAATTCGAGTCCCTTTTTCTGTTTTGTTCCAGTAAAATTGAATTTGTTTGCAGGTTTTCTCYCCTGACTGAGTAAACCCAGGTTGATGAACACCTGCTCGGTGTGCTGCGTTCAGGTGCAACAGASAGGGTGGGGAAAGGGAGCTTCAACTTCAGCATTCAGGTTTCTCACAGATGGTCACTTTTATTTCAGTGTTTGTCAAAAATAAAACATTTGCAGATTAATAATCTATTGGGGGTTATTATAATCTAACAATGTTGGTCTTTATTGACCTGCAGAGCCAATCAGAGTGAAGCGCTCTGTAATTTTGATCGGTAAAAAGAACAGAGGCCAATTTTTTTTGTCTTAAAGTGTAAACACTTTAATGTAGGTTTTTTTAACGGTTTCCTAAATTTTCTTGTGATGGATTTTAGTCGAGCTAAAACTTAGTGGTTGCTGAGAGTTAATAATCAAGCATGGTGTCTTGTTTTAATGTGATTTTTTATTAAAAAAAATAAAAACAGATCCGACAGCAGTGATCAGAGAAAGATTTTTATTTTATTTCAGCAGCATTGAACATCTCAGCCAATAACAGAACAGATGAGCTGCAGATGGCCTCATCAACCAATTAAAATCAAGCATTTGTTACTGCTAAGGCTTTGTTTAGCTTCAGTCAGGTCAGAGGTCAGAAGAGCAAACAGAGTTTAAATTTCAACCAATCAGAGCGGAGCTGACAGTGGCTCTGATGATCCAAGCATCAGTTTGATGTTTGGAAACAGAAAAGTCAAACTTCAATGCTGCATTCATGTCCTTTGGGAAAATAAAGGATTATTTAGACCACCGAGTTTCTGTACTTTGTGTTAAACTGCTAAAAACTACATTAAATGAGTATTTCTGCCGATCTTCTGATTTGATTTTCATATTAAGAGGTTTYAAACTTTCACTTCTGTTTTTCTTTTCAGTAAACAGCAAATAAAAGCTCAAAAGACTGAGAAAGTTTCTGCATATTTGTCATTTTATGTTTACAGGATTCTAAATCAGTCATCAAACGAGAAGAAATTCAAATTGAGAGAAAAAGGTTTTTACTCTGTGACATGAAAACAGCATTTACACAAAAAAAACCTGCAGTCGAGCTTCGTCTCGTTTTATTAAAGTGCTTTTTAAGATTGAGATGCTTTTTTTTCTTTTTTTTTTACAGTTTGTCACATAAATAAGATTTTAAAGAAGTGAAAAGTCAAACATCTCTGCAGTTATTGCACAAAATTAAAGTGACGGGAATGGGCAGGATGCTTTCCTTTCTTTCAAGTTTTCAAAATAAAAGCATTTCCACAGAAGACGACATACAGAGAACATKTATCCAACAGACAAAGGAGTGAAAACATGGAAATGCAATAAAAAAWTTTACTTAAATTACAGTGAAAAACGTGGACTGGTCAATAATAAAGTTATTTTTAATCCAGAAACTGAACTTGCATTAAATTTTYCATAAAGCCCAAAACAATAATCTGTGACGTGCATCTCAACATCAGATAAAACTTCAAAAACACAGACTCYAACGTGTTTTTAAAAATGCATTAGATGAAGTTTTGCCGATAATCGTGCTGAGAATGAAAAATAAATCAGAAAAACTACTTCTGGATCAATACCAGCCGACAGGTTCAGGCAGATCTGAGAAAAGATAAAGAGCCACAGAATTATCGTCRGTGAAAACACGCAGAAGTCGTCGTGGAGTTTTTACGAGATGTTTTTGTGAAAAATATTCAAATTAATATGTAAGAAATGGAAGATCGGTCGTTTACAAACATGGTTGTTGACAAACAGGAAGTTAAAGCGACAACATGGCTTCTCGGGGGCGACTCAGGTGTTTGGTTTCCATCTTAGCTGCTAGCTTTAATTAGCCCACAGATTAGCTGGTGTTTCTCAGCTCTGGGATTAAAACAGCTTCACGTTTAATCTTTAGTTTGTGAGAAATTTCACCTGTTAAATCCAGACTAAGCTTCCGCTGAGAAACCGCTAATCTGCTTTAATTTTACTCCCAGATCCCCATCCCGGTCTGATAGAACCTGCTGAGAACCAGGACTAAAACTTTTTATGCTTTGATCGTGATCCTGAGGTTACGTAATCTGGGTTTTTACTGCGAGCATTAAAAAAAACTGTTTTTAACTCGCACAAACACAAGCTTCAATTTAGTCTCAGTAAACTTTGTATAAGTGTTTATTTCATTTTTTTTGTGGTTATTTTATACTAAAAACAGCTTCCTCACCAAMCAGTGTTACTGAGTGTTTAAGAAAACAAATGCACTRCAAAAAACTGTCCATCTTACAAAGTTTTAAAATCTTATATCAGCCAAAAAGTCTTTCTGATCTTGTTTTGAGACTGATTTACTAAACAAGAACTGATTGTGTAAGAATAATCATCTTGTTTTCAGAATGTGTAAGATTATTTGTCTTGTTAGTCTGAAAATTTGACTCTAATTAAGTAAAAAATTTCTGCCAGTGGAGTAAGAAAATTTTACTTAGTAAGATTCTTGAAATAAGAAAAAAAATGAGTCAAATCATGTATTTCAAGAATTTTACTAAGTAAATTTTTCTGACTCCATCGGAAGAAATGTTTGACTTAATTTGAGTCAAATTTTCAGACTAACAAGACAAATAATCTTACACATTCTGAAAACAAGATGATTATTCTTACACAATCAGTTCTTGTTTAGTAAATCAGTCTCAAAACAAGATCAGAAAGACTTTTTGGCTGATATAAGGTTTTAAAACTTGGTTAGATGGACAGTTTTTGCAGTGGGATGTGCGGTAAAACCACTCGGCTGCTGCGGWCCTGTGTTGCAGTGGCACCATCTTCAGCCACAACACCTGGTCAGAACCTGCTGCTTCACATCTGGATAAATATAAAAATCACAGCTGAGGTTTGTTTAGAAGGAAAAAAAAAGTGAACTTTAAACCTTTGTTTGAAATTTTCGATGAAAAACAAACTTCTCGCCGCAGCGAACAAACCGTTCAAATCAGCTTCAAGTAAATTCACGAGGTGAAATGAGAAGCCAGTTGTAGAACCAGGAGCAGAAACGTTCAGCTTTAAGCACATGTTTTCTTTTYGAAGCGCCAGCACGTGTGTGATTTTGTTTGTTAGAGATTGTCTGCAGTCACTCAGCCTCCTCAGCTGCGTAACGAAGCGAAGCTGCTTTTCATATGTAGCCCCTCCCCGTCGTCTCAGATGTGGGTTCGATGTGTTGTAACGCCGTTGCATATTTTAGCTCGTATAGTGCCGTTTCRTGTAAAAGCAAGCGGAGCCGACGGGTCGGCCCGGGTACAAATGAGGGGATATTTTCACCGCTCAGGGGGTTGATGCATCAGCGGAGAGAAAATGTCACAGCGGTTCATTTATCTGAGAAACGAATAAAAAAAATAAAAAAAAATCCAGGTGAGCGAATTCTCCTCAACTTAACAAAATGTTACGACCCTCCCAGGAAACAGGAAACGTGTCCTGGGTTCAGATTACCGAATGAAGTGTGACGTCTGGCTCCAAATGTCAGGTTTTATTCTAGTGAGCAGTCAGGATTAAATTATTCTGCTTTCACTCGACTCCTGCAAAGATTCAAGTCGTCGGTCCAGAAAGTCAGCTGATCTCCTTCAACAGCTTCAAACTGGTAAAAACATTTAACTCTACACTGCAAAAAACTGTCCTCCTAACCAAGTTTTAAAATCTTATATCAGCCAAAAAGTCTTATTGATCTTGTTTTGAGAC
>NW_013953467.1:22017-23477 GCF_001266775.1 Austrofundulus limnaeus
GTCTCAAAACAAGATCAATAAGACTTTTTGGCTGATATAAGGTTTTAAAACTTGGTAAGATGGACAGTTTTTGCAGTGTAAGATCACTTCCTTAAAGGAAACGTCCACAGGAAGTGAAAATAGAACCATAGGAGAACAGAGTTCGGCCATTTTGAATTATGATTCTGTGTAAAACACRTAAACAATATCTTACCTGTTGTRGATAGCTTCTTTAACYACATTAGCCATCTGTAACRGGTAAGATATTATKTATAACTTTGACAGAATGAGGAAGAATGTGTTTTAAGATGAAGACTTTGAGGAACAGTCAGAGCAGTAGTTAAACCAGAGAAAAATAAATATACACTTTAATTCTGTTATCTTAATTTAAGAGCATTGCTGATAAATAGATTAATAAGTTAAATCTTCAGTTTTTCCAGTGAAATTTTCAATGGACCTTGAATAAAGTTTGACAAAGCGGCAAGACCTGTAATAGGTGAAATACTTCCTGCTGATGAGACCCGAATGATGGCGTGAGGGTGAGAGTTTCTTCTGAGTCGAAGGCACGGATCCTTCTTATGACGTCACCCAGTCTTTTTTTCCTACATAAACACCTGTTTCATTTGTTGAAAGTGTTTYCTTAAATCTTTCATAAGAGTTTCAGAGAGAAGCAGTAATTCTGAAGCTGAGCTCTGAATATGAACAATAAATAAGAGCAGGATCCAGCAGGGCTGCAGGCAGAGGTCAGAGGTYGGGGTCAGTCAGAGGATCGGCGGGTCTGAGCGAACCTCGGACCGCCTCAGTGGTTCTTTGGTTTGGGGAGTCGGGACGAGCCGGAGCTGAAGGCTTTGAGCTTCACCTCTGAACCGTTGACGCTGCCGGAGTCGCAGGCGGCCGACGGCCTCGTCTTTGGAGAACCCGAGGCGGAGCTGCAAGTGTGAGACAGGAAGAGGCGGAGCTTGGAAGGCTGCGGCGGGAGCAGGGATCTTCTGAAGGTTCTTCTCTCGGTTTCCTCCTCTTCCACCTTCCTCTGACTTTTCCCATCCCCCCCTTCTCTCTGGGAGGTGCCGTTAGGAGTTTTAGCTGAGGGGAGGAGTCGGTCAGGCTGGGCGGGGTTACCTGGAGGAGGCGGGGCTTGTTGCATCAGTGGTTCCTGGTCTCCCTGATGGGAGGAGTGAAGTACCTGTGACTGAAAACAAGACAGAAACGTCAGCTGCTGCAGAACGACGTGAACAGAGAAATGAACATCTGAAAATAAGAAACAGGAAAAAGTTGTTGCTGATTTATGAGCAGATGTGCTGAAATAATTTAACTAACTCTGTGTTACATAATTTATCAGACGTTAGAGCAGAAAAAGACTGGATTTATTTTCCACAGACTGGTCATTTCACACATCAACACTTTGATCTGTTTGCTTTGATCCGTGTGTGTGTGAGTGTGTGTGTGTGTGTGTGTGTGTGTGTGTGTGTGTGTGTGTGTGT
>NW_013953467.1:24602-27559 GCF_001266775.1 Austrofundulus limnaeus
ACTCTGTGTTACATAATTTATCAGACGTTAGAGCAGAAAAAGACTGGATTCATTTTCCACAGACTGGTCATTTCACACATCAACACTTTGATCTGTTTGCTTTGATCCGTGTGTGTGTGAGTGTGTGTGTGTGAGTGTGTGTAAGTGAATTAGTCATGTTTTTTGTTTTATTTTTAATTTGTTGTCTCAGAGCCCTCAACCGCAACCTGCTAGTTAATATTTTAGTCTATTTTTATTATTATTATTAAGAAGATATAAGGACAGATTTTTATTTGCTAAAAGAAAGTATGAAAAACAGAATCAGTCTGAGTTTAGTTACGATTTAATGTAGTTTAATTTTAACTAAATATGAGTTCAGAGCAGAGTTTTGACACATTTTACCTTTTTAAACTCCAAACTTTAATTTTCAAACCTTTAGTCCATTTTTGAGAATCAAAACTTTGAATAATTTTATGTAATTTAACATATTTCTACAATAAACAACTACCTGTTGTGTAAGATTTTTTATCAATTTAGTTTAACTTTTAGGAACATTTTACACAAAAAGTTTTGTTTGCATCAACCAAACAGAATCCTAGATGTTTCTATCTCTATCTAAAAAAAAGGGTCTGAAAATATTATTTTTTTATTCTCTTACCAGATTCAGAAATGAAAACACTAAATTTAAACTCCATGCTCATCAGAACAGCAGAGGAACCCTGTGAAACTCTCCACCCAGGCATGAAAACCTTTGGATGTTCTCATCAAACAGCAGCAAAACGACAACAAAAACAACATTTACTGACAAACACTGACATCTGGTGGCAGATGGTGGAACTGCAGTCGATTTATCTCCTTTTTTCCCTGCTGTGTTTCACATCACCCCTCAGAATAGATGCACGACTCAGAAAGTTTTAAAAGAGGAGGGTGGGGGGAGATAATGGAAAAACTGATGTGATGCCTGAAAAAAAAATGTAGTAAATAAAATATAAACATGCAGGGACTTTCATTCCGAGTCTTCTCACCTCCTCCGTGGCGAACACTAAAACACGTTCTCACGCAAAGTGCTGATCCGCCCAAACTGCCCTGCGATTGGCCCCCGGAGGCTCATTAGATGACTAATATCACTCCGCGCTGCATCATCACTTAAACGAACAATTAGAATTGTGACCATAATGAATAAACATGAGCTTTTAGTGCTGAGCTGCAGGCAACGAGCCGCTGTCAAAATACCCAATTATTCTGGAAAATTATTAGCAGAATAATGGAGTTCTGCAGAGTTTTAACTTTCCTGCTGCAGACGAGAGTAAAACACTGAGTGCTCATAAGTGCAGTGAATAATTCTGATTATTGTGTCATTACAGAGCAAATAATGGTTCAGGCTTCTCGTAGCTGGGAACACGAGGGCGTAGAACAGCAAGGTTGGTGCTGTGCTTCAACAAAACACATCAACATCTTCAAAGTCATCAGCAGTAAAACTGAGCTCCTGGTTCTGACCTCAAAAGTCTCCACTTAGAAAAGTTGAAGGGATCCTATAGATGGAAGCTCCACCTGCTCATCCTGTAAGGTTTTCAGCTTTATCCTCCTTAAGAGGCCGTCCATCACTCCTCTGCCTCTGTGGCAGAAATCCCCTCATTCCTGCTTTTATAACCTCCCGCCTGGACTACAGCAGTGTGGTTTTTGTTGGGAGAATCTAGCTAATGGGGTTCTCACCTGCAACAAAACCTTGGCAGCGCATCGCTCTAACCCTCACTCAAGTTTACTGGCTTTCAAATAAATCCCAGATCGACAACAAAGTTCCCCTCTTCACCCACAAATCACTCCGTGATCGCGCTCCTCGGCTCCTCGACGACCTCGTTTACCCTCACAGCTCAGGTCAACGCTTCGATGACAGAGCTGAAYGTCTGAAATCTTCCCCCAGTTGACCTTAAATATATATTCAAAGCGTACAATCTGACCCGGTTYTCTCTCCTCAAAGCCTCCGTTAGAAATGCCGGGAGTGATGACGGGAGCGCCGTTATCTGAGAACAGCACAGATGACAGTCTGGGTGTTGGAGGCGAATGCGTCGAAGGGTTTTCGGCGGGGTTTCGGAGCTGTTCCTGTCTCGCAGCATCACATCACACACCGACTGATAAGACAGCTTTAACCTTCTTCTGCAGTTAATTTATTCCCCTGCTCAGTGGCTGACAGGATAACCATCACTTTCAGAGGAGAACATCCGCAAGTTTCAGAGTTAATCCGCGGAGGCGCGCCGGCAGGGTTCGAGGTGCTGAACGAGGCCTCTGATGTCGAGGCTCGGCGGCGGCGCGGAGGTCAGCGTGTTCCTCTGCTCTGCCAGGACACCGCAGCGGGTTCTCCTCTCAGGTGGAGGAGGAGCTAACTGTTCACCCACAGAGGTGTCGGCTGTAACCTCGTCACGAGTCCTTTACCGAAACAACCCAAACTGTCCKGACATGACTGAAAATTTAAATTCAGCCATTTGATCATCTGTGTCTGTTCCAAAGACATCTGTGTTTCACTTATGGGGTGGATGTGAACAAAGGGTGAAGGGAGGTGTAAAAAATGAGGAAGACGACGTGAAAGAGGAAGAGGGGATGCTACCGTACCACGCTGAGTCAGTGAAGTAAAGCACTAAATGTTCCACTCCTGGTCGAAGGCGTGGGAGAGAAACAAGGACACACAGAGAGGACAAGAGGGGGACAGTTAGAGGAAGAAAACAAAAGATGTTCAAGCTTTTTTTCTCTCTCTCTTTTTACAACCACGATTCAAAAGAAGTTGGGATGTTGTTTACAAATCCTTTTCAACATTTATTAAACTGAATACAAAGACAAGATATTTAATGTTCAAATAGATAAATTTAGGGGGATATTGTGCAAATCCTAATGCTGGGGTGGGCAATCCTGGTCCTCGAGGGCCGCAGCCCTGCATGTTTTATTTTTTTCTCTGCTCAAACACACCTGATTTGAATGAATGGGTG
>NW_013953467.1:29112-36375 GCF_001266775.1 Austrofundulus limnaeus
ATTCTAAAAGTTGTTACCTCATATATTTTGTAACATTGTGTGTTTGCAAGAAGGTATCTGGCCAGAGCTAATGCTGTTTGGGGGGTCCATGGCATGAAAAAGTTTGGGAACCCCTCATCTAGAATGTAAAAACAGTCAGACAAAGCAGATTTTATGTTAAAATGACCTGCCATACATCTACAGACTGACTGAACACATGTTACTGTGTTTATGAATTCCTCAAGCGGAAGAAAAAGTAGTTCCCTCCAACCACRTATGGTTTAGATTTGAATAGTTTAGTTGTTTTCCACTATTTTCCTGTTAATGATATACATTATGTGAAATAACTTRAGTATTAAAGTATCAATATTTTGATTTTAATATCGATTCTAGAACATAAACTCCTGGTATCGGTAGTATCGATATTTCAGTATCGATCTGCACATCACTATCCATCAGCTTTCCTTCTAACACTACTCAGTGTTTGTGACCCGAGGACACTGATTGTTGAAGCTTTGTAGCTCAATTCTTTCCATTCTTTCTTCAGTTGCTCAACGGTCCGGGGTCTCTTCATAAAGCTCCACACATTTTCAGTGGGAGGCAGGTCTGGACTGCAGGYAGGCCAGTGTAGGACCTGCACATTTCAAACAAAGCCACACTGGTGGAACACGTACAGGAAAYCAGCAAAGACATCCCTGAAAAAGACGAGGCTTAGACGGCAGCAGACGTTGCCCCTAAACCTGCATGTAGCTTTCAGCATTAATGGARCCTTCACGGATGTTACCCACGGACACTAATGCACCCCCATACCATCAGAGAGGCTGGCTTTTGAACTTTGCTCTGATAACAACCCAGACAGTTTTTTTCCTCTTTGTCCCAGAGGACACCACGTCCATGAGWTCCACAAACAGGAATGTGGACTCGTCAGACCACAGGACACTTCTCCGCTCTCAGTCAGTCCATCACAGAGGAGCTCAGGTCCAGAGGAGCTCAGGTCCAGAGGAGCTCAGGTCCAGAGGAGCTCAGGTCCAGAGGAGCTCAGGTCCAGAGGAGCTCAGGTCCAGAGGAGTCGGTGGTGTTTCTGAGTGTTGTTGATATCTGGCTTTGTCTTTGCATGATAGAGCTTTAACTTGTAGAGATCTGAGAACTGATGTAGAGATGAACTGTGTTCACTGACGATGGTTTTCTGAAGTCTTCCTGAGCCCATGAGCTAATATCTGTCACAGAAGGATGTGGGGTTTTTAATGCAGGGTTGCCTGAGGGGTCAAAGGTCACGTACATTCAATGTCAATTCTTGTCCAGATTCTCTGAATCTTTTGATGATTTTATGGACGGTAGATGATGAAATCACTAAATTCTTTGCAATTGTACTTCGAGAATCGTTCTTGAACTGTYGAACTATTTGCTCACTATTGTTCACAAAGTGGTGAACCTCGCCTCATCCTTGCTCGTGATCGACTGAGCCTTTCAGGGATGCTCCCTTTATTCTAATTCCATTTAACCTGTTCACCTGTGAAATGCCCGAAACAGGTGTTCTTTGAGCATTCCTCAACTTTCCCAGTCTTTCGTTGACCCTTCTCCAGTTTTTTTTTTTTTTTTTTTTTTGGAACGTGTTGCAGCATGTGAATGTCAGAGTGAATATTTGAAAAAAAATAAAAAAGTTTTGCGCAGAAAAGACGTGCTGATCCGGTTGAACCACACTTTGATAAAGTAAAATTAGTAGTAACCTACTAAACTTACTTTCCTCCTTTTCTTTGTTCTTTATTTGCCTAAACTTAAGCTGAAAGTGCCAGTAAAATTGTCTGGTTGTTAACATCAGAGCTGACGTTTTTTCAGCTTTCTTCTGATAGACTCTAAGAGAAATCACTGCAAAATATTTATGATGATTAATTAACATTTCTGTTTTATAATCAATTCTGAACCTTCTGTTAGTCCAGATAAAATAAAGATTTTCTCTGGAAAAATCCACAATTATATTACTGTGTTCACAGTAAAATAAAAACAGTGATTTACATAAAAACACAATGAAAACATTGTAATGAGATTCTCTGTGAGTTTTTATACCATTATTAATCTTTAAGGCTCGATAAAAGAAAAGTGGTTCCACTTTTCCTGTGACAGACATTATCATGATTTAACAAATGCATAAACATTCTTAGATAAACAACAAATGAATCACGAACAGAAGAGATTGTTCTGTCTATTATCTGATTAAGAGAACTGAGTGGTTCTCTTCCACGGTTAGAATGACCTGTCATGGCCTAAATAGAGTTCAGTTTGTGACAGAGTTCCTGTCCTCTCGTCAGGCCTGTCCGAGGCCTGCTTCGAGGCAATAAATCTTGTTTCTTCACTCGAGGTGACCCCTACAGAACATTAAATATCTTGTCGTTGTAGTGCCTTTAACTGAATATAGGTTGAAAAGGATTAACAAATCATCGTATTTATGTTGTACACAACATCCTAACTTAACTGGAATTGGGGTTTTAAGCAGAAATGAATTAAAGARCAAACAGGAAGAGATTCTAACGAGTTCTGAGCAAAAAATTAAAAACTATGAGGACATTTAGGGGAGTTTAAAAGTCAAAATGATTTTTTTAAAAAAGAGACGAGTACTTTCAGAATAAATTTTAGGACGTCTTCTTTGTGCTTGAAAATCCAACTGGATTAGTTCTGTTTTTTATTCTTACTGTAGCCGAGGATTATGGGTAAATTACAAAATACCCATCTTTAAATACGAGAAATTTTAAAAGGAATCAGGAGATAAAAATAAAATTTCAGTTTAGTGTAAGAGTCCTGTTCTTTATTCTCCTTCCAATGATTCTTGTAATCTGGTACGGAGGCACTGAAGACAGTAAGGAGCGGTACTGAGGAGGGGGAGGGTGGGACAGGACCATGTGACTCACTTTTTCTAGCAAGGTAGGAGGGGATGCTGGGCTTCGGCCTGCCCCTGTAAGGCCTGGAGCGCTGATACTGCCAGGGTGGAGAGAGGAAAGGAACAGGAGGAAAAGCCTGAGACGGAGAGCAGAGTGGACAGAGAAGGAAAAGATTCTGATTCATCCTGAAAACATGACGGGACCGACGGGAGACARCGCTCAGACCACAAACTAGAGACGAGCAGAGAAGCTCTGAAACATCCTGAACAACCAATACGTCTGTGATGGTGAATAAAAGCTGTTTTCCATCTGTTCAGTTTGTGAAACCAGGAGACAGAAACCGCATCTAAGCGGAGATGGTGTGACCCAAAMCAGGCAGTTTATTAAAACACAACCTGCTTCTTAAGATTAAAGACAAAAACAAGAAAAAGACAGAAATGAAGAGTCAAACACTAAAAGCTGAAGGTTAGAACGTGTTCTGAAGTTTACAAACCTTAAAAAATGACTTTAGGAAGTTATTTTCTTGGATTTTAGTTTGCATCAAATCGACCTGGTTTTGTTCTAAAGGCTGGATTTTTTTAAAATTAAATAAATGTTTTAAAGATTTTGTTGTGATTTTGTGCGTTCTCACAGCGTGTTCTTTCCACGGCGTCTGCGAGGCGATGCTCTCGCTCGTCGTGACGCTTGTCTGCGTGTCCCGGTCCATCCGTTCTGATGCCTCCTGACAGCGACACCTGGTGGTCAGCGTGGGAACAGTCTGCACACACAAACTTTACTTTTACCCTCAGAAACCAGCTGCAGACCACCRCAGAACTGTGGAGTAACTGGAATATTAACTGCACAGCAACAATCAACATGATTAAAGGGATAGTTTGGACATTTTAAAAGGGGTTCTATGGAAAGATCTCTGTTGCAGAGAAGTGGGATTTTGACAACTTTTATCAAAATGTTAAACTTTGCCTGGAACTAATGTACCAAAGTTTGTGAAACTTCACTAGAATTCATTTAAAAAATTGTAAAAAGTCCTTATATATATATTATTTAAACATGTGAAATGTAAAACTGACATTTTTCCAAATAGAATTTCATATTTCAAGTATTAAAAAGTCTTATAAAACCTTATATTAAAAATCTAAATATTTTTCTATTGCACTAAAGATTATTCAGTAAGATGTGCAAATTGTTTTTATCAAACAGAAATGGCAGAAACTTAGCAAAATATTATAAATTTACACAAAGACAAATACCTCAACAGCAACAATCACTGCAAAGTTSCAATTATTACTCTAATATTCTAAGAATTTATCAAAAGTAGTTGGACTGCGTCCTTTTTAAAATAAGGTCTAAGTTGTTTTTAATGTTTACATGATGGTTAAATGATAGTTAAATATGGCTATGTGATGTTTAAATATGAGTAATGATGGTTATTTATGTTAAATCTTGGTTAAATATGATAAATGTTGGTTAAATAAGGATAAATGATGGATAATTATGGTTATTTATGGTTAAATGACAGTTAAATACAATAAGTTTTGATTAAATGATAATTAAATATGATAAATTTTGATTAAATGATAATTAAATATGATAAATTTTGATTATTTTATAGTTAAATATAATAAATGATGGTTAAATATGGTTAAATGTTGATTAAATGACAGTTAAATATGACAAATGTTGGTTAAATAAGGTTAAATGATGGTTAAAATGGTTATTTATGGTCAAATGACAGTTAAAAGATGGTTAAATGATAGTTAAATATTATATATTGGTTAAATAAGGTCAAATTAAGGTTAAAGATGGTTATTTATGGTCAAATGAGTTAAAGGATGGTTAAATGTTGGTTAAATATAGTTAATTATGGTTAATTATGGTTATATGATTTTTAAAAATATTTAAATCATGGTTATTGATGGTTAAATGATGGTTAAATGTGGTTATATGTTGGTTAAATGATAGTTAAATATGATAAATGTTGGTTAAATAAGGTTAAATGAGGTTAAATGAAGGTTAAAGATGGTTATTTATGGTCAAATGAGTTAAAGGATGGTTAAATGTTGGTTAAATGTTGGTTAAATGTTGGTTAAATATGGTTAATTATGGTTATGTGATTGTTAAAAATGTTTAAATCATGGTTATTGATGGTTAAATGATGTTAAATGATGTGAAGTGAGTAAAGCAACAGACCAGCTGCAGGCTCAGCTGTGCGATGGTTCGGTCTCGGCTCCTCAGTTCCTCTCGGAGCTGCTGCACCTCCTGCAGGAGCYCCTGTACCTTCAGACAGAAACAAAGTTCAGCAGAGGGATTCAGGGAAATGTAGGCCGTCTTTATGGTGGATCTGCCGAACCTGTGAGTCAGAGCTGTGGGGCAGGTCCATGCTCTCTGGACTCAAAGTGTCTGTGGTCAGAGTGTCTTCGTCCTGATCCTCCTCCTGCAAAAAACAGGAAACTCAAAGTCCATCCTAACAGTTTTAGGGCGTAATAAAACTAATCTGGTCTTTACTCAGTTATAAAATGAGTCAAAACTAACCTGGAGCGTAAAAAAAAACCCATCATGTTATTTATATTAAAACAAAAAACTGAAGGCCTGTAACAGGTTAGTAAATATCTTACCTGCAGCAGTAACTTCTGCAGGAACTCCAGCTGGGCTCTGACTGCACAACAGTCCTCAGCCAGTTCCTCCACATCCAGACCCAAACCCAGAGCAGCAGGAGACAGACGTGCCGACCTGCACGGAGGAGGAGGTCAGGTTCTGCTGCACTGAATCAATATTACAGCACGGAGAACAGGCGGAAAACAATAAAAGAACACRACGACTATAAAATCAGAACGAAATGTTGCATCACCTTTCAGGACAGCAGTCCAGGATGATGTCACAGTTTTTMTCTTTCTTGGTGTTTTCAGGATCCTGAGGGAGTGTGTAGCTCTGGAAATCACTGCAGACACAGAGGCAAATCAAGAACCAACCAGAGAAATGATGATTCTGGACACGGGTTTAGTGTTTCACGTTGTTAACAAGCCTCGGGCTCCTTCTGTGGATGCCAACTCTCATTTCTGAACTCGGCATCAAGGTTTGCAGAACCTGTACATRTTTTATAATGTTTACATGTTTCAGGAGGTATTCTGAAGCCTTGAAACAAACWCTGGTGCAGAGCAGTGCAGAAAACTCCAGCAGCCTCCACACAGACTGAACGTGGAGCTGAAACTCCTGCATATTCATAGTTTAAATTAACCAGAGTTTATGCTCGCRTTTCTGTGAGGAGCAGAGGTTAACTTATCACCTCCTCCTGAAGATTTCTTCCATTTTTCTGTCTCGGTTTAAATATATTCAGAGCAGAACGAGGCCTGATTGATTTCACCGACCCTCTGACCGCCCGTCCCACAGTCTGTTAATAAGCCGGMTCATCGACTGACTGCATTCATGACCTTTCATTACAGCCAACTCTACTGGTCTCAGCTTTTTAATGACCCTCAGTGACCTCCGTCCTCTGTAAAGAAAAACTCAATACTGCTTTAGAACCCGTTCCCTCATCATCATAATCACCAGCTTAAACTTTGGTTACATAAAACAAACACCTAATAATGCTCCACTTTTCTGCAAACTTTTAGTTTTCACTGATACTGAAAATCCTCAGAGGGTCTGAACCCAGATCAGTCCGATGCAGAATATCTAAAAAAAACAAAACCTATGTTCTTCCAGAGGCAGAGCTAGATTTTTTGCAAGGGGTGGCCAATGTGAGTTTTTTTAGAGAGGACACAAAGAAATTAAAAAAAAATTTCACCCTGTATTTAAAACTTTAAGATGACCGCCACAGTCAGTTTTAAATATCTTGAATTCAGCTGTTTTAAGATATGACGTGAAATTTTGTGTGACCATAGCTAAGGATTATCAAAAACAAAATCACAACAATTCCAAGCTAACCGCTAAAGCTAATTTTAAAAGAAGCTATAATTCAGCCATTTTTWGACAAACGAAACTGAAAATGACTGTAGTAGTAGCCGAACAAAATCTTTAATAAATTCTAAATGCTAATTCAAAAATTCAAAATGGCTACCAAAGCTAACTTTAAATGGCTATAATTTTACCGTTTTAAGACTTATTGAGCTGAAATTTGTTGTGGTGAAGCTAAGAATGATCCTGAGCACATGCTGATAAGTARTCCCAAATTATGCTAACCTTTAAAGCTAATTTCAAATGGATATRACTCAGCCATTTTTAAAAATATTGAGCTGAAATTTGGTCTGATGGTAGACAGGAGCAAGACCCATGACATTYTGAAAGCTAATCTCTGTTTTAAGCTAAGGACTAATGATAATTTGAAAAACTATTTACCGTATTTTTCGGACTATAAGCTGCGACTTTTTTCCTGAACTTTGAACCATGGGGGCTTATAGACCGGTGCGGCTTATAC
>NW_013953467.1:37828-38817 GCF_001266775.1 Austrofundulus limnaeus
ATATCGGGATATATCGTATCGTGACCCCTCTGTTATGATACGTATTGTATCGCCAAATTCTTGTCAATACACAGCCCTACATAATACAGCCGTTTGGTAGATACATGTATCGACTTAATTTTGCTCTAACTGCCCATCTTTTATTGTCACAAATGATCCCCACCCACTTGTCAGTCATTTGAGGGGACCCCTCTGGCTCCRCCCCTGTTTTTTCCTCACCTRTCGTTGTCGTTGCTGGTGTCGTGTGTTTCCCAGCAGAGTTGTCTCCACTGAGCCATGTGGGACAATCCGTCTCCATCTGTCAGATTCAGAACACCAGAACCATCCAACAGGTTAAAGAGGATAATTAGCAAACCTCTGTAATAGTCTAATATGACAAAATATTAATAAATGTGAAATCTGCTGCCAGTGCTTCTTTAAGRTCGCCATGAAAATCTGTGTCTCAMTCCCTGACATYAATTTTCATGAGACATAAAGAAAAAATAAAGGCTTCAAACTGATAATGACAAGAGAGTTTCTTAAGAAAACTCCTTATTATACTAAAACCTTTTCTATTATATGTTAAAAATAAGTTATAAACAGAAAAAACAGGTTTGATTTAAGCAATTTTAGAAAACTTTATGCAGGCAACATAATTACATGGTTCTGCAAACAATTCCTTTTGCCACATCATAAAGTTGTAAACTCACCGCTGTGCAACGAGGAATCATCTGGGAAGTCTGCATCCAGCATGAGGTCATCGTCCGCTAAATCACACGAGTCCAAGTGATTTAGGAGCTCCTAGAAAAGAAAACAGGATTTGAAAWTGTTTGAAAGCTAAAAYGTCSTCTCAGTTTCTTAAAGAAAACCACATCATTGTGACTCTTCAACAGTATAGACTTGAATAAGAACACTAGACTAAGCCCCGCCCATCCCGTCCACTGTGTGACAGCATGGAGGAGCAGAACATGGAGCAGAACATGGAGGAGCAGAACATGGAGGAGCAGAAC
>NW_013953467.1:39590-47079 GCF_001266775.1 Austrofundulus limnaeus
GACCGTTTAGCGTTAGCCGTTAGCTTCTCCAGCCCATAACACAAACAGCTTTTCTGGCATTGTTTAAAACATTAGATAGATTATATAAACTGTAAAATATTAATAATAATTGGGTTAATATTAATATTAATAGTTTTAATGATTTCTACAGCGTCAGTCATTTTTTTCTGCTCTGTTGTCAACATGTACAGTAATGGGAAATCCAGACTCTTGACCGTTTAGCGTTAGCCGTTAGCTTCTCCAGCCGATCACATATTTCTGAGCTCCAGYTGTTCTATAGAACCTCCTTGTTCAACAGAAACAACACTGACCCCTGGTGGTGAGAAGAAACCYTCTGCAGGATCAACTCRAAGACTTCAGACATCAGCTGAGAGCTCGTTAACGTCCTCAGATCGTTAACGGCTCCAGCTCGTTTGGATCAATCACTCTGAGACTTACAGCTCATTAACACAGAGGGCAAAACGAGACTCAGAGCTCATTAAGAGCCTTTCAGCATTATTCAGGAGCTACATTAACTATACTGAAGTGAAGGTCTAAGCCTGGGCTTGACCCTGGTTATCCTCCTGCTGCAGTTTAAGATTGTTTGATCCGACTCATCCTGGATCAGGATCTGCTGCAGAGGAGACGATGTTGTTGATAATTATTCAATTATCTGGAAAATCTAAATGATTTTCATCACCATTTGTGTTTCTGCTTTGCCTGCAAAGAATCTGCAGCAAACCTTGGATTTAACATGTAAAATAACTAAACATGAATCAGTTCTAGTGTTTGCAGCCCAACGAAACTACTTGAACATTAAATTCAGGTTCTGATTCAAACCAAACACTTTGTTGTTTTCATGCAAATGTTAATGATTCATAAAACCAAAATATGTTGACCTTAACTAAAAAATCTTTCCAAATTCTGAAATTTTACGCTTCAYTGCAGCTGCAGTTGTTCTTTTAGTAAAATATAATCTGTGTACATGCATTAGACAATAAAAATCTACAGCGAAATGTCTAAAAGTGCCCGTGACACTGAAAGCAAGAAGCCTCAGTTCTGACCAATCTTAAACTAATCGCTCGTGCGAAGGCGGCCGAAAAGTTTTCCGTCGAGTTGTGACAAGAAGCTGCAAACAAAATGATTTGATTTTCGTCATAAAACTGCAACAAYGACAGCTGATTTTGGCTGTTCTAATGGAGCGCACAGATGCCTTACAGCTCGTTTAATTTGGTTGTAGTTCACAGAATGAACACCAGAGGGTACCAGAGGGCTTTATTCAAATCTTTACTGGTCTGATGAGAAARGCAGAAGAAAAATTAGATGAAAGTGATTAAACTGTGGATATTATGAGATTTTTCACGTGTTTAACACCCTAAACTTCTTAACTAATCAATCAACTTTATTTGTACCTGCAGATAAATTTGATCACAGTGAAAGTTAGTCAGCTTTGTTCCAAAAGAAAAAAAAACACAAGACATATGACATGGACATTCAGTGGACACAACATGATTAAAAAGTGATCAGGTGCTCAATTAAAATATAAATACAACTCCCAAATCTAAATGCAATATCAGAATAAAAAGACAAAACAAGATAAAATCAGGTAAAACCACATAAAACCTAACTAAACAAAGTAGAATATATAAAAAAGACTAACTGATGTTATGTTATACTATGTACTTGAATTTAAAAAGCTGATTACATCAGGGACAAAGCTGATTTTAAAACCCTTAGTTTTATATTTTGGCACAAAGTATCTGATGGGAGGAGCCTGAACTCACCGTGCAGAGGATGAGGAATTCAAAAGGTAAAAGCTGTTTTTATCAACATCAAGTTCAGAAACTTTAACTGTAAWTTTACTGATACAGTCTGATCGAGTTTAAATGAAAACAACAATATGTKTTGTTCTTGTTTTCAAATTGTTGTTGCTTTTCTTTTCTCATTTATGGAGATTGTTCAAGTTTAAGTTGTTTGATTGAAGTTGTTTTTAATTAGGAGCAGATATAAGATTTTCTTCTTGTTTTTGCACCCTTTTCAATCAATAATTGATTTACTTTGGGGGTTTTTAATCAACTTTTTGTAATGAAATAAATGAATATATAAAAAATAAAAGAAACATCTGAAAAAGAACAACTACTGGACCAGATCTGGACTTACGACGCTGTTGATGTCTGAGTCGAAGCTCCCGATGTGGTGGGTCGTGTTGCTGTTGGTGTGGACGGAGGCGGTTGTGGCGACACCTCCCAGAGGCTCCAGACCTTCCTCGTCCCACATGTAGGTCCCCCCAGACCCACAGCTGTCTGAGGGGGACAGGTCCAGAGACGAGCCACCCTGTAAAAACACAAAGAAAACAGATGATTAGATTTTCAGACTTCACCTAGAATACAGTTTAAGAAACACATTGATTAGTTTGTTGACATTTTTTATTTATTTGTGAAGCAACTTGAAGCTATTAAACCATTTATCAGTGATGTTTTTTTTATTTCCCACTGGTGTGACTTTGTCCCATGTTCATGAGATATTTTGCTAACAGACATGCTTTCTGCTTGTATTTGTCTGTCAGCTCGATGASTGAAGCAAAATAAAAGGTTTTCTTGTGATGTGGCGCTCCGCCTCGCCCGTGTTTTTACAGATTCAGAGCAGAAACCACATCAGACATCTGTTCAAACACTCCATGAACCAATCTGCTTCACAATAAAACAACGGCTCTCTGTGTTTCACCTGGCTGTGGGCGGGGCCAAACCGTCCATCTGCACCTGTTGCTTTCATACGACAGGAAAACATGTTTGCTTTAAGGCTGATTGTATTTTCTTGAATGGTGTGTGTTTTGAAAGTGAATAAAGTGCGGAAAGTTTACTCTGAGGGAGTTCCTGAAGGATCAAAATGTTTTTAATGTTTTATTTCTAAAAGAGAAAAGCCCTCACCAATTAGGACTCTTTAGATTGATGTATAACGAGCATTAAAAACAGACGTTTTGTAGTAATTTACAGATAATTTCTACTTAAAACATAGTTGTTTATGGCAATATTTCTGTTAGCTTTTTAGCTAATTTTGTCAATGTCACGGAGAAGGGGGTCTCTGCAGTCACTAAGTGCGAGTGTCTTGTTTTGTGGGAGGAGTTTGTTAAAGATGTGTTGGATTGGGCGGGGTTTGAAGATGTAACTCAATAAAAACAGCCAGGAAGCGCCTCTATTTTTTAAACATAACAGTTAATTTCAGTCATAACTCCAGACAGGAAGGTGCTAGTAGGGCTGAAAAATTTACCACGATACAAGAGTTTAAAATCATCGATATCCATAATTATTAATTAGTTTTAGACAAMATAGGTCTGACTCTTGTTAAACTTAAAGTAGCTGAAATACTGCCAGACCTTTTCCTCTTTTATCTACAATTTCCTCTGGAGCTGTTGCATCATTTTCTCCCTTCTCTCCACGTCATTCTGTTTTATTTTTCAGCAGTTAAGAGGCGAAACATGAAACTGCTGCTGCTCGTTACTCCACAGGTGTTTTTGCTAGCTTACCTTGTTTAGCTGAAAGGTCCTAGATTATTTTATCAGAAAGTTWTCAACCGTTAGTTAATAATCAGAGAAATGATCGTTATTATATCAGACGTGTTTTCTATTGATATTGAACACGTGTCTATCATTACTGAAATATCGCTCAGACCCTAACTCGCTTGGAAAAATGATTGTATTTTTGAATATAAATATTAATGTTAGTCAAAACTCAAGACAAGAAGGTGATAGTCACAGTTAATAAATTATGTTTACATGTTAAAGGGGCAATATCATGTAAAATCAACTTTTTTGAGTTTTATATCATGTTATACTCTCATAAAAAACAGGCCCAAAGCCTTGCTCTGACTCATTCATGCATGTTTGAGAAATCCTGCAGCGTTTTTAGGAAGCCATGCTGAGGAGCAAAACGACAGGTGGGGACCAGAAACACCTTTTGGGACCAGAAACGCCCCTGGGACATGTCTTTAAGCCTAACTTCCTCATAACGGTGCACACACCCCGCCCATGTCTCCCGCAGGCTCTCGGGTGAAACTGAAAGTGAAACCTAACTGTCTGCTGAGCTCTCAACACTACTTCTCACTCAGTGAAGCTCTTTTCAGATTAAAAATACCTTTGAGGAAATGTATTTTCAGATGCSAAGTAAACTGCATCATGGTAGCACCGAAGCAGAAGGTGGTTCTTAAAGAGACAGAGGCCAATTTCAAGGCGTTTAGAACRGGAAGTGATGAGAAGATAAGTTTATTTTCTATTTAAACATAAAAACAGCATTTTWATAACAACTAAAGGTGACATAGATACTTTATTATGGTATAGTATTTAAATATATGCCTGAGAAACACATAATACTGCCCCTTTAACAATAACTTTACTGTTACCAGTGCTTCATCTTTTAACTTGCCCCACAACACAAGTCAATCCAACCAATCAGGGTTAGGACAAACTCCGCCCACACTAAGAAAACCCCCTTATGTAATGTAAGGACCCCTACTTGACGTCACAAGTACCTGATGAGATAAAAAGTAAAATCCAGGTCTGGTTGGTGTAAAGGTTTTATCAAGTCAGATATTTTGTTCATTGATACTTTAAATGAATTTTTTTTTGAGATTTGAAAAACTGAACAAACTCTGATGAGGTACCTGTTCATGGTAGTCCGGCTGGCTGGACTTTCTCCTCTGGGAGAGTCGGTTCAGTCGATGTTCTTCTTCACCTGAACGTCAAACACAGTTTTTGTCAAAGCGTTTCSATAGGTTTACTGACCTCTTTTAAAAACTCACCTCTGACTCCGGTCCAATCCAAACCATCATCCAGGAAACAGAGCTCTGTTGCCTTTGTGACCCCGCTCTCCGCCTCCTCGTCATCTAACCGAGTGCACGACTGATCGAGCCCCGAGTCCTCTTCGTCGTTTTTGGACGAGAACAGCAGAACTCCACCGTTTCCTGGAAACACGGGAAAAGATCCTGAAAACAGAACATTTTTTAAAATAAATTTGTTTCTGTTTGTTTATTTTCTCACCCAGGCTGTCGAAGTCATCCATGTACTCCTGACTGGTGTCGTTTCTGTCCAGGGAGGACGTGGAGGACAGGGACATGTCCTCCAGCATCTCTCCTGCTATGGATCCCCCTCCTCGGGACACGGGGTCCGCCTGCAGCCCCTCTGGAGTTTCAGGGGAGTTTTCTGCTGGCAGAGGGAATGAACATTAAACAACTTGATTTACTGTATTGAAGTCTGGGGTAAAGCATGTAAAACAATCACAAATCCTATTTTTATTTTACAGAAAAGAGCAGTAAGAATTATCACCAGAAAGCATTACAGTCACCCTTCGAATACATTATTTTGTAAATTAAAATTATTAAAATTTTATGAGTTGGTTGATTATAATACAGTATTTTGCAGCTTATGTATAAGGCTCATAAAAATGTTGCCTTTAAACATCCAGTTATATTTTGTTAAGAGAGAAAGTTCTTCTAATCTTAAAGGACTTGAGATGTTTGTGAAACCTAGGATTCGAACAAACTTGAAGGATCGATGTACTTCGGTTCAGGGAATAAGATTGTGGAATAATCTGGAAAGTGATTATAAAATGCCGGTTCAAAAAAAAAAAGAGAAAGACAAAAATAAGTTTGTTAAAGAAATATTAAACTGTATAATGTAATGTTGTTGTTAGAGAATGAATTGAAGTTTTTATTTTGTTTTTTGTTTCTTTCTTGATTATTATTGCTTTCAATTAATTATAGAAAAAAGGGGCAAACATTATAAGACTTTCTCTTCTTTCTGCCTCCTTTCATTTCAATTTGATTTGTACATATTTTTTGTTGTGTTTATATGTTGTGTATATTTTTTGTTTTTAATGTGTATAAAATTTTTTTGTTTATTTTGAGTTAAATGAAATGAACTAACTAACTAACTAACTAACTAATATTAAACAACATGAAAGTCTGAAGATATTTTAAAAGGAAAATTAAAAACAAAAAGTTCAACCTGGACTGGTTTCTGCAGACGACGGCGTCTCCAACGAGTTCCTTCGTCTGTTTGGTCCTCGGGTCACTTCCTGGTCTCCTCCGTGGACACTGGCTGGTGTTACTCGGAGGGGGCGGGGCTGTTTGGTGATTGACGGTCGTGACAGCTTGTAGCTGATGCCGCTAGGCTTGGAGGCGGGGCTGGGGCCAGGTAGGAGGGGCTTCTTTAGGGTCGACGGAGGCAGCTGGGACGCGACGCCAACCCTCGCACTTTGACCTCTGACATCTCTACCTGTGTGTCGGTTCACAGGTGGCTTCAGCAGACTGCCTCTGGGAGGAGCCTGGGGGGAGGAGCCTGGGGTTCCCCGCCGGGCCGCCCTGGTGGTGGAGCAGGAGCGGGTGATGTTGGGGGAGTTGGCGAGGGGTGAGGAAGAGGCGGAGGACGAGGTGAGGGTGGGGGAGGGCTGCTGTCGAACCTGCGTGAGGCTGCGTGAGCGGAAGCGATCGGTTTCTGTCAGCCGGGTGGACGAAACGCAGCCCAGGGTTTCGCTGGAGTGGGAGCGGCTGGCCGCTGGTTTGTTACTGAGGGGCGAACCGGATGGAGATCCCGGACCAGAGCCGGGCCTCGGACTGGCAGGACGGACGAAGCTCTGCGGCTGTCTCAGAGAACTGACTGCCTTGATCTGTGGTTTAGATCCTGAACCAATCAGGACCTGTTTGGTACCGTTGGTCAGTCCTGATGGGGTCTGGCTCTTCTTTCCCAACGATCCAGTTCTGGAGACAGGAAATGTTCTGGGGCTGGACTGTGGAGACGGTGATGATGAGGAGGATGAAGGTTGGCCAGGCCTCTGCCCTGCTGTTGCTGGTTTATCCTGCTGCGACACAACCGGTGGGATCAACGGTTTCCCTCTCCTCCACTCCGCCTCTCTCTCCATCCCTCCATCGCTCCCCGCTTCCTTCTCCCTCCTCCATCTCGGGGAAAAGGAACTGGGCACTCTGATGAAACCGTTCTGCTTTGCAGAGGGGGCGGTACCGTTGACCCCGGCGGGTCCGGGGTGGTGGTAGAACCCGTTGGTGAGGCGGGTGCTTCCCGCAGCAGTGGAACCGCCATGTGAAGCGGCTGCTGGAGCCGTCTGCGATCGGGGACGGGAGCCGAACTTCGGCAGCCTGGAGACCATGGTGGGCATGGTGGGCGGGTCAACGAGAGGTGGGGCTGACATCAGGCCCCGCCCACTTCACCATGGAGACAGAGGAACTGAGGACACAAGTAGAAAAGACGAGTAAATTAAACAATAAATTGATTGCCATTTTATGCTAACTTAAGCCAAGCTAAAACTCAAATCTAAATTGATTATTCAATGTTTTTACAAAACTTTTTTTACGCTAAGTAAAACAGCTTGTTTGTTAGTTTTATAATTTTTTAGTTTTTATAATTTTTAAAAATATATTTCAACACGGATGGAGCCATTTTATTTACACACAAAGCATTCTGGGTAAATGATGACATGGACAGGTCCTTGGTGTGAGCGAGCTA
>NW_013953467.1:47089-48428 GCF_001266775.1 Austrofundulus limnaeus
TTATTTTATAGTTAAAATAAATGTTTATCAAATAAAGTCTAATGTTACAACTAATCGGGGATCCCTTTAAAGAAATCCTGCTGGAATGGAAATGATTAGATTTATTGTGTGTTTTTTTTTTTGCTCTGAACCCAGAGCAGTAAAACATCAACACATATTATGCATTTGTTCATTTATTGCGAATCATATCATCGCAGTATTAAGCACTGTTATCGCAGGTTTTCCCAGTATCATGCACCCCTAGTTTGTTTGACCAACTTTATGCTTTAATTCTGCATCTGAAGAAGCTGAACTATTCAGATTTAAAAAGGCTTTTGTCTAAAATCCAGCTGAAAACTTGGCAGCGTCACGAGCATCAGATAACCAATCAAATGTTGCCTCAAGCGTCAACAAACAGTCTTGGAGGTGTGGATGTTTTCACGAGAAAAACATTTTAAAAAAGGCAGAGGATAAATCCGGAGATGCTCTGTCGGTGATTAACAGCTGAAACACGCAGCAGCCGAGTCCAGGCATGTGTGTGAGCGTCGACGGAGATAAAACTGAAACAAGCCACACCCATCATAAAAAACAATCAGGTGTTTCTGCACCTTCAGAGAACAAGACGTTGTCAGAACACATTAATGTTTCACAGGACACACCCTGAACAACCTGATAGTGTCTCTCTCACACACCTGACAGCAGCAAAGGTGACTCAATGAGGGATGATTAAATTCCTCTAATAAATACTCTGTAAAACAGGATCACATTCTGAGAAGTTTCTGGTGCAGCAGAATTTATTTGCTCTGAGGTATAAATTTCTATTTGATTACAGCAGAAATAACAGCAATCAGGCTTCAGTTACTGTTCTCTGCTCCAACATAAATAATCCCCTTTAATTCATAAATAATATTTACTCTAACATGCCCTGGAGGATCTGAGACTGACACGCCTGATTTAGAGTAAATCCAGGATTGCGTTTGAAATTCTTACACTTTTCATAAAGCAAATTCAAGCACTTTTCACTTTAAAATTACTCTTTTTTTTTCAGTAATAAACATAAAACAGCTTTTATACTGGTTATACACTGGATAACAGGGCTGTGTATTGGCAAGAATTTGGCGATACGATACATATCATAACAGAGGGGTCACAATACGATATATCCCGATATATTGCGATACTGTAAGCAAGGAGATATATCGCGATTTTTTTTGTCCAAAAATTCTTTTAAATAAAAACCTCTTACAGGGAAAAAAAAATGAAAAACCAAAATTCATTGTCTCAGAAAATTCTAATATAACATAGACATACTTTTGATTCATTTAGCTGTGTTCTGCTTTGTATGTATTTTATTTTATTT
>NW_013953467.1:48473-50514 GCF_001266775.1 Austrofundulus limnaeus
TGAAATATCGCGATATTTCATTTCCCGATACTGTATCGATATTCTAAAGCCCTGTATCGATTTTTTTATTAAGGTTTAAAATGTCAACTTTCCTGCCAGCCGTTCATTTTTATGTTGTAGTTCAGCCTCTGACCACTAGTTGGCAGCAGTGAGCATGTTGGCAGCAGTGAGCATGGCTCACTGCTGCCAACTAGTGGTCAGAGGCTGAACTACAACATAAAAATGAACGGCTGGCAGGAAAGTTGACATTTTAAACCTTAATAAAAAAATCGATACAGGGCTTTAGAATATCGATACAGTATCGGGAAATGAAATATCGCGATATTTCAGTGTATCGATATTTTCTTACACCCCTACTGGATAACACTTTAAAGTCACCCTAAAGTCCAGCCTCAGAAGGCCTCAGGTAACACAGACATATGTTTTCTCCTGATTCACAAAATACATTGATTTAAAATCAGGTTTTTAGGAAAATGGTTGCTTTTAAATTAATCGTTAGTTATCGATAAGCTCAATCAACTTTAGATTAATTCATTAAACAATAACTTGCATGCCTAATGTGGACTGAAGAGTCAAACTACCAGGACCCTGATAAAAATAACAAAATAACAAGTGTTGTTCCTCCTCCAAGATTAGTCAGATCTCTGTTCGACATTCTAGATTAAACTTCCCCAGGAGGCTGAACAACGGGACAAAAAGAAAAAAAATTATCGAACATCATTTAAAACAGATGGTTCTGCTGCCCTGCAGCTTCAGCACATGTTGTTAAATAAGAACATTAAAAAACAAGATTCAAACCCTCCTCAAACATTTATCTACCCGAGGCCAAGAAACTCTAAATCAAACTGAGCATCACAAGCTTTTTTAAGCCTGAAAGAAAAACAGCTGATGCTCTCAACGCCACATCTGAGAAGCTTGTGATTTCAGAGACAAAATCTCTCAACTGGATGTTGTTGTTATTTTTAACGATCATCGGAACATCATGAAACACGCATTACATAAAAACGTTCCTGAAGAAGAAGAAACATGTGCTCTACAGATCAGCTAAAACAGACATTGAACCACTGAACCAACCAGCAGCATCAGCTAAACTGATCCCAGCTTTAAAGAGGAAGATAAGCCGCTGTCGTGGGCTGACTCATGGCTGCCGAGTCACTGTCACACAGAAAGAAGCTGCTGAGTCATCAGATTTAGCAACCTGAAGCAGGGCCATCACGTCTGTAAATTCATGTCATTAGATGCAGAAAAACAGCAACACGTTTCACTGAAACGTCTGAAAATTAGAATTTCACTGCAGAATCTGGAGCTTTCAGGCTTACAGTTAGAAACTCTGTAAAATGTAACTACATTAAATAAAAAAAAATAAAATAAAAACTAAACCCAGTTGCAGAGATGCTGTTAATGGTTGAAGGTCTGCTTGAATCACGCCACCTGCACACGCTGTACTGCAGCAGAAACTGCTGAGGAGCCAAGGACAAGCAGGAGGAGAGGAGAGTGATGATCGACGATAACGAGCCGCTGCATCTGTCTGCACACTCTCTGTCTTTTAGAAAGGTAGATAAAAGCAATATTATGAAAGAAACGTCTTATTCTCTTACAGAAACATTAAAAAACATTGTTTAGAAATGTTTCAACCCTGAAGTTTATCACATTTAGCATCGAGATACGAATCAAACTGTCTGCTCATGGTTACTATAAAAAGCTACGGAACATTCCCCGTTAATAAAACAACAACACGACTATGGGTCAAAGCAGGTTTAACACACACACCTATTATGTCCCTCTATCCTTGTGGGGACTTTCCACTGACTTCCATTAATTTTTTGAAAATTTTATATCCAAACTCTGACCATTTACCCTAAAACTAACCTAAACTCAATTCACAACTTGGTCCTAAAACTAACCCCCAACCCAAAATCAGCCTCCGAACTCGTGGGGACTAGGGCTGCCACAAACGATTATTTTTTTAATCGATTAATCACCAATTATTTTTTTCGATTAGTCGACTAATCAGATCATACGTTAGTTGAATATAAAACAT
>NW_013953467.1:50635-54994 GCF_001266775.1 Austrofundulus limnaeus
GCTCTGCAGATATTACACAGGTTTCTCTTTCATTTTCTTAAAATGATCCCACACCTGTTGTCAGGTAGCCATGATACCAGAGCCTGTCTGTATAATGTCTTGTGACGTCCACGGCCTACCCCAGTTACCACTACTGTGCATGTGTGTCAAGGACAGAAAGGCAGATGTGGCAGTGGAAGGTGTCAAAGCAGTTTGGAGAGAAAAACAAAGTAACGAACAAACAATAAAAAAAAGAAAACTATTAATCGATTATTAAATTAGTCATCGATTATTTTAATAATCGATTAGTCGTCGACTAATCGACTAATCGTGGCAGCACTAGCGGGGACCGGGCTTTGGTCACTACAAGGAGCATCCGGTCCCCACGAGGCTGCATTTTCCTAAAAAATCATCCCCACCAAGTAGCAAAAACAAGAGCACACACACACATTCTTGTATTTGCATCAAACTGAGGATATTGTATTGACTTCCATTCATTTTTGTAACTGTATTTATACCTAAACTAGACATTTTCCCTAAAATTAACCATTACCTCTGTCATTGTGCCCCAGGGCAGCCACAGCTGCCCTGGGGCACAATGACAGAGGTAATGGTGCCCCAGGGCAGCTGTGGCTACAATGTAGCTTACCATCATCAGTGTGTGAATGGGTGAATGTCTGTAAATGTAAAGCGCTTTGGGGTCCGGAGGGACTTGACTAACCTGAACCAAAACCTAATTCACACCAAACCTCTAAACCTAACTAGTAAAGCACAGCAGAGCTGCAAACAAAGTGAGGACATTGAAGAGGTCCTCACTTTGCATCAAATACCTCACTTTGATAGTAACTATGGGGCAAATGGTCCTCACTCTGTAGTAAAAACAAACGCACTCAGGCTTTTTGTTGAGCTGGAGGGGAAAACTCACATGGATCAGAGTGTGACCAGAGATGTGTGTGATTTACACAACAAGCAGCTGTTTCTGTGAAGAAACTTAATCTGCGCTCAGTAATCCAGACGGATTTTATTGTTGCTGCACGGAGACTGAACCAGGTGTGTTCAGAAAAAAATAAAAATTTAAATAAAATAAAATAAATTTGTAGATTTATGTCTGCAGAGTCCAAATGTGAAGCTTCAGCATCATTTTTATTGAACGAGAAACACTTTGATCTGTGTGAAAAAAACAAACAAACAAACAAGAAGTCAGCAGAGCCTTGTGCGGATTAATCTGCTGCTGAAACATTTCCTCTCACGCTGGATTAAAGTTCAGCAGTTCTTTTGTCAAACTCAAGAGTAAAAAGTGAACTTCGACCCTAAAACCTGAATCCAGCAGAGCGCCGAGCTTTACAAGGAAATAAATCAGAACCTGTAGTCCGCAGCACAGATCTGCTTACGTGTCCGCGACCTTGAGGTCCGTGATATTGACGTGCTGATAAGAGGCACCGGGCCGAGCTGTGCTTACGTCACTTCCTGTGATGGAGCCGGAGGCAGCAGACTCTGCTGCAGATGTTTATCTCAGTTAACGTGTTTTCGCTGCTGTTTCTGCTCGCAGACAGGATGGAGATCAATGTGGCACAACGCCAGCAGCTATTTTTACAACGACCTGGATCTGGTCCAAACATAAAGAAAAATCCATCATGTAAACCAGGGTTATTCAACTGATGGCCCGCGGGCCATGTCCGGCACACAGGCGACTTCCAACTGGCCCACCAATAAGCCCTGCCCCCCTAATTTTTTTTATTTTTATTTTTTTTTTTGCTTAATTGAATATGAAAGTAGATTTTACGCCAACAGTAAATTCTTTATTTGTGATTCAAATGAACAAAATAAACAAATTTACAATGTAAAATACTATAACAATATTTGTTCTTTTATATAATAAACTAACACGTTAGTTTGAGCAACCCAATCTGTACAACAGCCTTGTACTTACCTAATACATACTGCGTACTTACTGGGTGCTTGCATTATACTTAACAGGTTTGTTTCTAGTATGTATTTGTTATGTATTTTGACACTGACCTTATATTTACAGTAAATGTACCTGGTATTTACAAGATACATATATGGTACTTAATTGGCACATACGGTATTTTGTAGGGCTGTGTATTGGCAAGAATTTGAATACATATCAAGACACGGGGTCACGATCCGGTAAATGGCGATATAATGCCATTTTTTTCTCAAAAATCAAAATAAAACTCAGTATGTTTTAAATGATTACACACAATGCTAACGTTTGAGCTAGCGTTAAACTGTCTGGAGGAGCCAAACAGCTGGCTGACTGCTGCCAACTAGTGGCCGGAGGTTAGAATGAACCACTGACATCAATATTTTCACATTGTAAGCCTCAACTAAAAATCGACACAGTGCTTTAGAGCAGTGTTTCCCAAAGTTAGGGTCGGGACCCAAAGTGGGGTCCCGAAACGTCAAGGTGGGGTCCTGAAAAGATTTTCTGAATTAATTACATTTTTGCCTTAGTTGTTACAAAGGAGTGAGGTTAGTGTATTTAAAATGGATAAATGTAGCATAATAAATATTGTTACTATGCCCATGTTTTGTTGACCTGATACAAATGTTCGGAGGCACTCTTCTACTGTTTTGTACTATTTTGTTGGTCAAAAGCTGAAAAGTTTGGGAACCACTGCACTTTGGTTCCCAAAGTTGGGCTTGGGACCCAATTATGGGTCATGAAGCACCTTGGATAATCTCCAGAAATCAATTTAAAGAGACTAAAATAATTGCTGATGTAATATTTTCCCTATATTTATTACAAAAACACAAAATAAGTATAAATAAGTATTTATATTTGTGTATAAGCTGTTTAGATTGTCAAAAAGCCTGTGTTTTTAGGGTTATTAACAAAGTTTGTGTACTCAGACCAGTAATATTTGGGGTCACAAGTTTTTGCCGTGGATATTTTGTGGGTCAGAAGACAAAAAGTTTGGGAACCACTGCTTTAGAGAATCGATCCAGCATTGGGAAATTAAATATCAAGATATTTCAGCATATCATTATTTTCTTACACCCCTAATATTTTGTACTTACTGGACACTCTTGTTAATTAGATCTTTAATCTGAATGAGTTTCTTCTGATAAATGACATTTATTTTTTAAGAAAATATGTTTATCTTGTCAACTTTACTGTCCCTGATGATTACTTTCTGGGTGCAAATCTTACTTGGTACTTATCAGGTAACTTGTGTAAAAACATGCTTGCTCTTTTACACAATCCAAACGTCGGATGTCCAGATGTGATTTTATTTAAAAAAAAAAAGGTAAAAATTCTGCCTCTAAATGCGGATGAAGAACGTGATTAAATGTTTTCAAAAAGGCCCAAATGATGCTCCATCGTGCTCCACACCCGACCTCGTTCGCCTCTGTTTCAACCAGCTTTCCTCCGCCCAACCCCTCCTCTTCCTCCTCTGTACATCGATGCAGTCGTGCCATCATGCTCCATTTCTCTGCTCGCTGAGCTGAAACAAACAGGCAGCTAGAAAAAGGTCAGCTGATTCCATCTGAGACTTTCAGGTTTCTAAAGGAACCTGAGAACACTACAAAATAAAATCAGTATCTCAATCTGTTCAAACCGAACTCTGAAATCCAACAGAGAAATGAGCAGGAAGGTGTTGGGAGTCCAAACGCAAACTGAGTCACAGACGGGGCTGCGACACAGCAGATGGTCCCGACTGAACCCCGCTGAGGGTGAAAAACTGGTCTGCACAGATCCAAAGTGACAAACAGACTGTTCTTTCCATCTAAAGCTGTAAGATGAGCCTGATGTCCTGCCTCCCCTGCAGGAACAGCAGCAGGATCCTCTTCAGTGATAAATGAATCAACAGAAACCTGATCTGATATCTGCTGCTAGAAGCAACGCAGACCGTCCAGGACGTTTGTCCACTTCCTAAGTTTCTGTTAAATCTGTTCGTCAGACAAGCACGGCTCTTCAAGACGTGTATTGTTCTCTGTAAACAACTGGAGTAAAATATAAAATAACTCAGGGCTCACAGAGTTCACAGGGACAGATTTTGCAGCTGATGCTACGTTATCACAACATGGAAGAGGGACCCAATACGATGCTAATCATATTAGCTTTACATTTAACATTTTRCATATCATTACTAGAAGTTACTGCCCGCAGGGAATTTTTAGTTTATTCWTTTTTTTTCATTCATAAAAACAAAACCATCTATATACAGTAAAGTAAAAATGAAAAGTAAATCATGCCGGGAATGAAAAGGGTGCGGAGAGAAGAAAAAAAAATCTTATTTTATCTGCCACTTATTTTCAAAAACTARCGTCAAACAAACTCAAGCTTTAATGATCCACAAATTTACAAAAAAATTAATTAATACATCTGATCTCTTCATGTCTTATTTCCAC
>NW_013953467.1:55007-60346 GCF_001266775.1 Austrofundulus limnaeus
GTTGTTGTTGTTGTTGTTGTTGTTATTGTTGTTACAGAACACCGCCTCTTCTGAAAAGGAGGTTTTTTATAAATCTCCATTCCCTCAAAGTTAAAGACTTTCCCTTGGACCAAATTTTAACTGAATATTTGAAAGTTATTTATTTTATGAGCTTTATAAATGGCGTGTAAAATATCAATCAAATCATGAAATGATAATAATTTCAACTGATAAAATTATATATTTGTTGGATGACCATAGCACTTTCTAGCAATAATTCTTGCAGCTCTTCTGAAATAAAAGTAAGATTTATAATCATCTTGCATGCTTTTCCCCAAACTTCAATACAATAAATTAAATGTGGAACAATCGTTACATTATACCACATTTACAGAGCTTTATTATTTAATAACTCTTTTACTTTTTAAAGCAACATACAGCAATAAATGTGTAAATGAGGAGAGATATTGCCTAAAGCAACGGTTTTTGGCTGCAGCAATTAAACGTCTCAATATCTCCTATTAAAATCCTTTAAACCTTCTGRTTTTTTCTGCTTCCTAAACACCCACAGCGTTGATGATGTAATGTGAGTTCGAGAGGCTTTAACACCTCGAAACACACTGCGAGCTCAGCTTCAGGCCACATGACACACACGGCATGAATGACCTGCCTTGTTGGGGATTAAACCTACAACACACACCCTCCTCTAACGCACACAGGGAAACACACAACCTCGTCCAACACACAGACAGTACGGCTGACTGAGCGTGTCCTCCGACAGACACTAAAACTGCACATCCTCTGCTGAGCGTCTCGTTCCCACAGAGAACTGGTCAAACTGGTTGGAACGTTTCAGCTGCGTTCTGAAACATCAACACTAAAGCAGGACGACCTCAGATACTAAACATCTGTTTGAAGAGGCGTCAGCATGGTTCTAATTCAGTCAAAAAAAGTGTTGAAAATATAAAGACTGTTAAAAGTAGTTTGGATATTTTTAAGAGGGGTTATGTGGAAACATTGTGGACAGTTAATATCTTACCTGTTGTAGATAGCTCAGAGCTAACGCTGGGTTCCTAAAGGCAAGTTCAATTTGAGATCTTTTAAAGACGTTTTTAAAGGGATCCACGATTAGYTGTAACATTAGACTTTATTTAATAAATATATATTTTAACTGTAAAATAAAGACTGTAAAAATACTGTAGGATGTTTAGTTTTTATCATTTTTAAACTAAAAGTTTAAAAATATATTACACGGACGGAGCCATTTTATTTATACGCAAAGCATTCTGGGTAAATGATGACGTGGATAGGTCCTCGGTGCGAGGCTGCTAGCGAGCTATATCCACCCTGAAGGTTAATCTTGGACAATATCTGATGATCGACTCTTTTAAATGAAACCAGAGAGCGTTGACAGAGAGGAGAAGGTAGAAATGACTCAGCCTGGAACTGAAAATATGGATGGAGGACCACAGTTTAGCTTGTTTGTCGCACTAGCACCGAGCTAATACATATAAGGCAATATAGCATCAGTGCTAGCACAAAGGCTAACAGGCTAAGCTGAGGTTCTTCTTCCATGAAGCAGCTCTGTTGTCCTCCATCCAAGTTTTGAACTTTTCCCGCTCTCCCTTCCTCCTGCTTCGCAGCGAGCGCTTTCATGTTCGCAGCCGACAGACTAGTCGGCTGCTTCTTTTTCTTTTGTTTGTTGTAGATTTTTCATTAAAGAAGCATCAATAAAGTAATTTTAAAAATGTTTATTGGAACACTGAAGCGATGCATTCTGGGTACATGACGGATTTGATTTGTGACGGGAAACGAAAGTTTTCCATGTAGTTGCTCCAGTGGACCACTAGATGTCAGTCTTCATCAGAATAACATCTTTAAATCATTTCTGCCTCTCTAACCCCGTTACTTTGACCAATTACGTCAAGTATTGAGCTCCAGCGTTTAAACTTTTTTTTAAATGAGCTCCAATTGTAAAAATAAATCAATAAATACTAAATTTTAGTACGGATTACAAACGTTAACTGTTTTTGCTATTGCCTTCCTGCTACGTAAGCAGACACAAAGCATTGTGGGAAATTAGAACCGTGGCCGAAAGCAACAGTCAGCAGAATGTATACCTTCACAATAAAGTGTGTTTATTTGGGAGGGGTGCTGTTGGATAGATCACATGTTGTGATTCATTGACAGTCATACCTTCCGTTGTTCAAGATAATGATGACTGGTAGATAATTAGTTATTAGCGGTACTGCATTTTAATTTTAGAAAGTGCAAATCTGCTTATGAATTATAAAAATTAGTAAGACCGCTAAAGCGCAAATGAAATATTTAGGTCCGCAATTAGCGGATTTGCGCTTTAGCGGGCTGGTGCCCACACTGGTTTTTAGTTTTGTACCCTGAAAAATCAGCAGGTCTTGACCACAGGACCTCAAGGCCCAGATGGGAGTGCAGGGATGTAAAACGTGTGTCCATGCAGAGTTCACCAAGTCCAGACCAAAATCTTGAAATGAACCAGGAGGCAGTGAAATTGCATTAAAAGTGGAGTTACAACAAGAAAACGTTGAAAAGTCGGTCAGGAGCCTGGCAGCAGCACTCTGCAACCGCGTTGTTTTACAGACGATTTGAGAGCAGCCTGTGCTTCTTGGGGGTCGTTTCTTTTCATTCCCCCCACCCCCCCCCCTTCTCTCTCCAATCATTCCTCTGCGTTTCATAGCAACTCGACTCCAACAACATCCCTGTTGTGCTGCAGCTCTTTCACCCAGCTGCCCTGCAGAGAAGCAAAGACCCTCCTCTAACCTGACAGCACTCACACCTTCTGGATCCCAGCAGCTGAGACGCTGCAGGTTTTTTATTTTCTGAGGGGGGAAAAAAACGCTGATAAACCAGCTGGATGCCAGGGAATATAAAGGTTTTGAAACTTAAACTGTCAGGCCACAAACGAGGGACTGGTTCAGTCAAAACATTATAAAATGGGGAAGCATCATCCTAATTTCATTTAATTCCAGCTCTCATCTTCATTGTGATCAGCTGCAGCAGTCAGGGCAAAGAAACGAAGCAGAGGGAGACAACACCCAGTCAGAGATGGAAAGATTCACCAAACATTTCCTGCCAGAATCAAACCGAGAGACGACGACGCTGCAGGAGGAGAAACGAGGAGGAGACAGTGTTTTTCTTTAATAAACATTATTTACATTTAAAACGTCACTGATGAGAGTTTCTCTGTATCATTTGGTATTTTTTCTGTCTCACAAGTATGTCTGAGTTTATTTTGTAACCAAACACAGAAAGGGTTTATTTCCTCCGTCAACAGTAATTAACTGTAAAACCTGATTTAGCACGGACACTGGGGTCAGGCTGAGCTGGAGGACGAAGCAGAAAAGAGCAGACAGAAACTCGGTGGTGCAGAAAAAAAGACAAATTTGGACGTTTTTTAAAAGCCGAGTCAGCAGCTCCAGGAGAAACTTAACGGGATTAATCATCAAGCCTAGAAGATTAACAAACACCTCAGCTTTAAACCCAGAGTCACACTGATGAGCCCACCACTGAGACGCTCCAACGATCTGTTTTTAATAAGAATAAAACATGACTTTCTACCTTTCATCCTCATTTAATCCTAAAAAAGTAACATTTTAGGTTCTTTTTGCACAAAGTAGGGGAGACTGGGGACAGTTGCAACACTTTTTGCATTTGCCTCTGTTACTCAGATGGTTTAAATTAGACAAACCAAATTTTAACACAATAAACTTACATCTGTCTGTTAGTAGTCAAAACCATTTATAGATTAAAGCATGTACATTCTTCACAGTTGGCATTTGAAAATGAAAAGTCAGATGTTGCAACTGACCCCGGGGACAGTTGCAACATTGTTTCGGGGTGGTTGCAACATATTAATACAATATATTTCACTGTAAATAAAAGTTTTATTATTTTTATATTTATATAATTGCTAAATTAATAAAAACTGTAAGTTATAATGATATTACAGTGTTATTTATTTATTCTTTTTGATCAAATGACAAATATAGATTAGTCTTGATGAGTAGACCTTATATACAGATGTCAAAGACTCTAATTGATATAAAATACAGTTGACTTTTGAGACAAGAATAACAGAACAATTTGTGAGACAATTAACTTTTGTTTTGTCTGTTGTCACTGTACGCCTACATTATGTAACATTTACATTGAAACAAACTGGGATTTTAAAACCATTGTTGAAAACAACAACTGCAGAAAATACATCTTAAACACTTTTATGTTTTAAACTATAAAATTGTCATGAATACCCAACACCCTTTTTAAGTGTAAACTTAATTTAAACATCTTAATCTCATCTGTATGTGCTCTGTTTTTATATGGATTTATTGTATGGGGACCGTTGCCCCTTCCTGTCAGCCATGATAAAACCTCATGTTTTAGCTAAATAAGCTGATCTGGAAACATGTTAACTAGATTACTTAAAAGTCAACAGATCACTTGTTTAAACCACATATGTTTGAGCTGGATCACAAAAACAGTAACAACAGTAGAACAAAAATAAAGCTGGGCAAAAAAAAAAAACTTTGGTTCCTCAAAAACAGTTTTGTTTTGTTTTTTTTGTGTTTTTTTTTTCAAATAAATCCTGGAGCAGTTTTTGAATCTGTTTACTTTTTCTTTGCAAGCTGGGGCATCTAACTGAGCATGTATAGTGTGATTGTCATCACTCTAGCTTGTTTCTGTTTGGAGAAAAATGACGTGTTGCTACTGTCCCCAGTCTCCCGTAATGTTTCATTTGTTTGTGATTTTGCTCTCAAACATCAGACCAAACAGAAAGCTGGAGCAGCTGCAGAAATGAGTGCAGTGTCGCTGTGATGCTCCGTCCTTAAATTATTCATCCAGCAGTCTGGAAACAACACATTTTTGATCAGCTGGAGCTAAATTTAGTTTTTAGAGCTCCTGATAAACGTACGGTCTTGTCTTTCTGTAACTTTTGGTTTTGATTTTGAAGTTTCCCCTCTTATTGTTGATCTCTGCGGGGCTCCAACCCCCACCACCCCCTGCCTGGATCGGTGGCAGACTGTAACACACTCCCATCGATCGGCCCCAGCGTCAGCAGCTGAGGCAGCTTCTGTTCTGCTGCTGGCACCGAGAACCAGGCAGAACCAGCAGAACTCAGAGTCAGCAGAGAGCCAGTGGATCGGGGGAGATTAAAGCTGCAGATCGAGGCAAACGAACGACACTTTCATGTGTACCACTTTCCATTTTAACTTCAGGGACATTTTGAACAAAGATCTGATGGATATCACTGCAAAAACTGTCCATCTTACCAAGTTTTAAAACCTTATATCAGCCAAAAAGTCTTTTTGATCTTGTTTTGAGAC
>NW_013953467.1:61713-64461 GCF_001266775.1 Austrofundulus limnaeus
CTGATTTACTAAACAAGAACTGATTGTGTAAAAATAATAATCTTGTTTTCAGAATGTGTAAGATTATTTGTCTTCTTAGTCTGAAAATTTGACTGAAATTAAGTGAAAATTTCTGCCAATGGAGTAAGAAAATTTGACTTGGTAAGATTCTTGAAATAAGAAAAAATTGAGTCAAATCAAGTATTTCAAGAATCTTACCAAGTAAAATTTTCTTACTCCACTGGAAGAATTTTTTGACTTAATTTGAGTCAAATTTTCAGACTAACAAGACAAATAATCTTACATATTCTGAAAACAAGATGATTATTTTTACACAATCAGTTCTTGTTTAGTAAATCAGTCTCAAAACAAGATAAAAAGGACCTTTTGGCTGATATAAGATTTTAAAACTTGGTTAGGAGGACATTTTTTGCAGAGTACACATTTTGTGTCCTCCTCAGAATCAGTGCGCTGGCGCCACACGGTCAGATTTGAATCTGCTGGTGATGTCACTACTTCACAGCTCCTTCAGGAAGATGGCACCCACTTCGGATGTTATCATCCATGAAATGGACGTTATTAGGCGTTATCAGTCCCGCTAGAATGACTTCAGATTGTCAGCTGGTTAGTATGAGGCATTAAGCCACTATCTGGTTAACATGAGGCATAAAAAATGAGCAAATGACATGGTTAGCGCTAAAGATACCGTCCTCCAACGGTTGTATATTGTGGCCTTCCAATAGGGCAATGGGTAGAGTGTTGGACCAGAGAGCAGGCGACCAGGCTTCGAGACAGACACGGACACAAAAAATTTATTACAATATCTTTTGGTTATTTACATTTTCATTGTCATTGATATATTAACCCACTAGGGGGCACTGTCGGGACAGCCTGAAGCCTAGAAGGCACAGTAGGGACCCTCTGAAGCCATTGTGTGGGACTGATAACGCATAATAACGTACATTTCATGGACGGCTAACATCAGAATCCCCTGAAGATGAACCCGAAGATCAGCTAAACTTAATTTAACAGCCGAAAACAGAGAAACTGATTGCAGATCTGTGCTGAGGGGTCACCACCGTCACCCCAGAACCTCTCCTAGTCTGCAAACACATCAGATCCCAAACTTCTCAAACTGTTCCACAAAACAAGCTGAGCTGCAAACAGGAAGACCCTTCAGAAGGTTGGGAGGTCTCCGGCTGAGCCCTGACCTCCCTCATCAGGACATCAGATGTCTCAGAAAGACCAGAAACAGAAGACAGGGACCGAAGAAAGTCAAACCTTTAAATTTAACACTAAAGAATCCTGCCGAAAAAGAACAGAGCCTACCAATATAAGACCATTAAAAATAATGAGTTAAAGTAAATAAAAATGTCTCCGGTTGGTGCTGAGACTGAAACAAGAAGCCAGGAACATCATTTAAACTTAAACATGTGAAGAATGTGGACCTTCAGCGCCTGCAGAACATTCCAAACACACAACTAAAAACTGCAACCACTGCTGCTTTTATTCACGTTAACTGTTTTTCTCACATCCAGAGAAATTAAAACCAGAAAAAATCTTAAAGAATATAGTCCACATATATTCTTTTTTATTCATGTAAAAACTAATGTATATGAAAATATCAATGCACCGATACATTGCAATACTTCATTTCCTGATATGGTTCGATTTTTAATGAAGTTCTCAGGTTTTATGTGTGTAATTCATGGTTTGCTCTTTAAACTGAGTTATTTTTTTAATCTTTTTGAGAAAGAAACGGTGATATATCACTATGCACACAATATATATCTCATATTGTGACCTCTGTGATGTGAAATGTATCACACCACTAAATTCTTAGCAACAGCCCGGAAAAACAAAATTTTAATGTTGTTTATTGTAAAAACTGTAATCAAACCCTTCAGAAACAAATCATTGCAACGATGAAAAAAAAATTATTTACTTTCTGTGGATTAGTTGACTGATTAAATAAAAAGCTTTTTATTATTATTATTATTATGTGTAACAGGATTAATATCGTACATGATTCCACTTATCACATTTTATTTGGGTCATGTATAAGAGGTAGAACAGCGCCCTCTCTTGGTGGTTCGGTGTAATAAGTATAGTGGACATGAGAACCACGTTGCAGTTCTGAGAGAGACGGGCACGAGGTAGGCGTATTAGCATTAGCTCTGTGATAAAATATTCTGTGCATTTAACTACTGTCCATCAAATGATAGTTGGTTAACTGTAAGACGTGTTTATGTTACTTGGGGTTTTTATGAGTTTCAAATTGTACGTTTTATGAGTTTAATATCACTGTTTTTTGATAAGAACACATCTGAAAATGCCCGCTAGCTTAATGCTAATCCAAGATACTATTCCTCAAAAGGTGCTGTATCTGCTGTGAGAGCCCATGATTTGATCGGTGCATGTTCTGTTTTATACAGATTAAACAGCGTCGAAGTTCACCTCGTCTCCTGACCATCATTTAAACACAATGCAGAAATAAACTATACGAAGAAACAGAAACAGAACGGGTTTACGCTTATTTGGACCGAGTTGGACTAAGTTACGGCCAAGTTCAATGCGGTTGCATACAACGGGTAAAATAAGTATTGAACACGTCACCATTTTTCTCAGTAAATATATTACTAGAGGTGCTAATGACATGAAATTTTCACCAGATGTCTGAAGAAATTTAGTTACTGATAGATTAGTACTGATATTAGAAAACTACACCAGAGTATAGAGTATTTTATAATACTTGTATAATATTTGATC
>NW_013953467.1:65955-68930 GCF_001266775.1 Austrofundulus limnaeus
GGGTTGTTACCAACATCTGGTGAAAATTTCATGTCATTAGCACCTCTAGTAATATATTTACTGAGAAAAATGGTGACGTGTTCAATACTTATTTTACCTGCTGTTTGCAATGTTTAGTGTTAAAAGACGTACAGGACTATTATTTGGAAAAGATAACAGAAATAATTAGTATTTATCTAATATTGTGTTTTATTTGAATGATTGTATTTATGAGAATTTATTACTGTTTTTTTCTAAAGTTTTGCAGAATTAAGCTGAATATTACAGTGATATCGTTATTTAAACTATAAATACTTGTGGTTAATTGGTTTTTATTACCCGAGTTATTATTTATTTGATGTGTTTTTGTTTTTGTGGGTCTTTAAAAATAACAGCTTGAATCCTGATAATTTCGGCTGAACTCACCTGCCTCTGACTCACGGAACATCTGAGACCCAAAAAGGCGGAAACGTCGCCGGTGAGACGGTCCGGGCGGGTTTTACTTCAACCCAACCGAACCGACTCTGACAAAGACGAACCGAGCGGAACCGCCCCGATAACCAGCGGGTAATATCCTCAGGGAGAACCGGGCAGAAGGACGAGGTTTCGGCCTCTAGAAGAACCGGGACTTCAGCGGTCAGCACGGGGTTTCCTGCACGACGATCTTCACCTGCAGGGGCTCACCTCTGCTCAGCGCGCGCCCCGCTAACATCAAAGGGTGGATTAAAAAAAAAAAAGCCGCCGTCTTTGCTTTCCTCACGTGCGGAGGACCGAGCGCTGCTGCAGCCGCTCGAACTGCTGAATCATCCACGGTACACACGCGCGCGCGCGCACGCGGCTAGGGCTCGAGCGAGGCACAGCTGACTCTGACGTCACGTATTTGCCGTAAACATAACCCTTTATTGACCGGATGAAGTTTAAACTCATTTAATCCAGTTTAAAAGTGATTTGATCCAGTTTTAAACATGATTCATACCAGTCTAAACTCATTTAATTCAGTTTTAAACTGATTTATTCCAGTTTTAAACTGATTTATTCCAGTTTTAAACTGATTTATTCCAGTTTAAAACTGATTTTTAACAGTGTAAGCTATTTTAATCAATTTTGAAGCTACTTTATTCCATTTTTAAACATTGAATCCAGTTTAAATTATTTAAATCCAGTTTTCAACTAATTTATTTCAGTTTTAAACAGATTTAATTCAGTTATAAAGTGATACAATTGGATTGAAATCATCTTACTTTGTCATTAAACATTTAAAGTTTAAATCCCTCCTTAGACTTTATTTAAAACAAACTTTTCTGCCTCCATTTAAAGGAGTCCAGCTCAATAGCTCTTCTGATAAAATAATAAATAATTTAATAAAAACTGTAACCAACTTTGCTCTGAGTTAAATTTAACCTGTATGTTTCTGTTTCAGTTGAAAATAAATGTTATTTCTTCTGGAGTGATAAAATATGACAGTAATGGTGAAAAAAATCTAATCCTTCAGGTGTGAAATACTAAACATTATAAAGATTTTAAAAAGTTTTGTAGAACCAAAGTGGGTTGTTCAAATTGATGTTTTCATGTCCTGCTACTCTACAGAAAGTTTCTTTTGAAAATCTGATAAATAAATCCACATTTTATGAGAACATTTTAGAAAAACTAAAAGATGAAAATGTCAGACTGAAACCAGCAATTCTGTGTTTTCCCACCAGAGGGCAGCATTTACCATCTTTTTCATGACGTTATATATTATCCTTTTGACTGAATTGTTTTGATTAAAAAAAGGCATATATATATATATATATATATATACACACACACACCATGTGTGATATCACAAGTCAAACGGATCAGTGCTGATAGAGCCTATGTGAATTAAAATCTTAGATTTCAAAAAAGTATTTTAAACTGGGCAGTTTTTTTAAAGTAATTTTGGTCAAAATAATTTAGATTTGACCAAAAGTGTCATATTTTAGGTGATAATCTTTACTTTTCACTCAAAAACATCAAAATGTAAATTTCTTTGAGAACTTATGTCAAGCAGTTTGACAGAATAACTTCCATCTTAGCGACACTTATGGGCGGTGCCGTTTGAAGTTACCAATATTGTTTTAACCTTTCAGAAAAATAAAGTTCACCATGAGTCACATGTCAGTTAACATTTAGTCAAGCTAGATTTTTAGTTTTGAGCTTAATGTTTAGCTTGAAACTTTAAGCTTAATATTAAAACTTGTGTGAAGTTACTTAAGTTGACAAATTAAATCCACTTGGAGACCATCTTGAAGTCAATTCGTATGACTCAAGTAATTGGCAATATACTTTCTGAAATGCATTCAGTGATTAGATGTCACCTTAGTGGTAGTGGATAATACCTGAATCTGTAGTTCAGCATGTGGGGGGAGATGAGTCAGACAAATTGAGTTAGTCAAAGTTTATTTATAGTTTCTTTATTTAGTCAGACACCAAACATTGAGGCTCCAGGTTCACCTGAAACAAGGATGTCAGGATAAGCAGTTCAGTAAGGGYCCTTCTGGGGAATGTGAGGTCCAGTTCCTGGATGGTCCTCTGGGCCTTCAGAGACAGGAATGTGCTTGAAGTGATCTGTGTCGTATTTGCTGTTAGCATGGGCGTGCAGTAGTCGTTGGAACCCACTGACACTGTAGGTGTTGTGGGATAAAGGGTACACAGGAGGGTTCGGGTTCATACCCCGGGGGACATGGTCAGCATTCCAGTTAGAGTGCTGAGAGCGATGTTTGGGGCCCATCTTCTCCATCTCTTCAATCATCTGATAAAGTTCTGTATCCATGGATCTGCCAGAAGACCGAGCTGGACCTGAACAGAGACGATTCAGTGTTAAAGTATTTTAGTGCATTTTTTAAGAGATTAAAGAGAACACACAAGTTAACCACCAACATGATATAAAATATAAGCCAGGTTTTATTCTGTATACTTGCCTTTAGGGAAATAGTCAACAGCTAAGTAAGAAGGAGGAGCAGCAGCACCGTAAT
>NW_013953467.1:69470-70546 GCF_001266775.1 Austrofundulus limnaeus
TTAGCCATTGTTTTTGTCTCGGATGATGATGTCCTTATAAAAGCCGCACACCGAATTTTTATCTTTTATATTCAGAATTACACATTTAGATTTAGGATTTAACATTTAGACATCATATTTAAATTTAACCTTTAGTAAAAATTAGCAATATGTACAGCGATCTAAATAATTAAAAAAGGAAAATTTTAACTAAGATTTTTCTCTCAGAAAGTGACACAAATAGGAATAGAAACGTGTTAGAGTCATTTTTACCATTTTTATTTTGAACTTGGTGCCACATATTAGTGTGAAATGACTATGTATTGGCATTTTAATGTAGGAAATGTTTTAAATTAACGTCAACAAGTTTTKATAACCTATTGTTCAAACGGAACAGGTCATGGCCCAGCTAGGAATCTTGAATAATGAGGAGGTGGATTTTTTTGGCTGTTTAAAAGCTGTTTAAAAAAATAAAAGATGTGGATGTGCAAATAAATCAATAAAGCTGAAGTGAAAAGTTTTATTTGAAAAGGAACAATTTTAGAGTAGGAAAAGAAAAGAACAAGTGGTGTGGAGAAGACTGAAAAACACTGAAACCATCAGATAACATGCAGCAGCTACAATCAGTTCAGCAGGTTTACCAGAAACAAAGATGACTGACAGATGATGACTAACTTTTGTCCACTTTGACACAACATTGAGCGAAAACCATTCTGCTGTGATATGTCTGATTATTGTTCTTTAAAACACATCCTAAAGTGTTTCATAACGAGTTCCATGAACTTCAGTTTCATCCCTCAGATCTGTTACATCTTCATGAAAGTCCTCCAGCTCCTCTTCATCACAGCCCTACTGCCATCAGCCTGAAGGACAAACTCTGCACGTCATCTCACACTCGAAACAGTTCTGACTGCTTGAGTGGACCCGTATTTATTCTGAAGCGTTAAGTAGCTCATCTGAGCCTCTCAGACGTCTCTGAGTCTCTTCAGCAGAAGCTTCAGGGATCGTTTTCTGCTCTGCAGCTTTGATGAGCCTACAACTTCACACTATTCTGTGTTTGTCTTTAAGTTGGATCTGAGCCGGTCTGGGTTTATATG
>NW_013953467.1:71546-77570 GCF_001266775.1 Austrofundulus limnaeus
GATCAGGTCTACGCTTTCAAGTCTCGCTCCCGCTACAACCGTAAGCGCATGTCGTACCATCAGTCCCGCTACACCCCAACAGAACCACGTGTCCATGGGCATCCAGGGTTCCATCAAGAACCAGTCAAAGGAAAGTACTGAAGATCCATCACTGACTGTTCTGTCTCTAAGGACTCTGTGCTTCAATGTAATAAAAACTTATGTTTGTAAATGAGGTTTGTTTCTGAAAAGTATATAAATGCATATATTTCATCCTGCTCCCAACACTTGATTTCAGTCCCTGAATTACCTCTTCCAAGTTCTGCAGAAGCTTGATCACTTTAAAATCAGGAACAAGACCAGTTTCAGAACTGACCCTAGCCCTTGCTTGATAACAAAATTCCTGCATCACCCACCACTAGCAGGAATCTTAAACTAATTTTGAACTTGACTGACATTAGTCTTTTGCCGTGTGTGCTGGGGAAAACTATTCCTACAAAATCTAGTTTTGAACAAACTTATTTACTGGGTAAAAATCGGACCTGATGACAGCTTTGATCAATATCTAAAGCTGTACCACAGAGTTGTACAGATTTTCATTTTGCAGTTATAGGGCAATCTCAAAACTTTTTCAAAACATGTCAGAACCATGTAGGGTGTTTAAAAAAAAATCAACCTGTCACTAGAACTTCTCCCATTTTCATTTCCTCTTGACAGTATGCCTGCATCCTGTGTATATTTTTGCAAAAATTATGGATTTTTAAAGCTCATTCAAATGTCAAGGGTTGACATGTCCTACAGTTTACAGAGTAGGACTCGATGCATTTAAAAATGCTGTGGTGGTATTCTGAGACGCTGCAGGTCTAAACCAGGGATCAGTTACAATGTTTTACAGGGTATTTTCTGTAAAAACACTAAATATTTTAGCATATTTTTAAATGAAAATAAGATCACATTGCATTTGGGTAGCAATTCTAATTTTGTACGGGTAAAGTATTTTTTCCCCAAAAACATGTATACAAAAAAGGCTTAAAGTTTTTAGCCCCTAAGTTGAAAAACAGATTCTACAATGAGTTGTGGGATTGGGAGAAATCTAAAAAAAATCATTTTGACAAGAATTCAAGCATCGATGCATATAATAAAAAATTAAGTTATTTTTTTGGAACTTTTCAGACACTTAATAAGCCACTATCGTGGTATCTGTATCTATATTGTCTCATCAGTGAGACAGAATAAAGGTTGTCATGTGTACTCCTGTTATGGTGTTTTGCAGATTTATTTATTCTGAGTTTAAAGAAAAATAAAAGCTACCAAAAACAGGAAAGAGCCACACTAAGTTTGGATCTTTAATCTGCCACAGACAAATACTCAAAGATCCATTTTCCAGACAAGTTAAAATAAACATTTTCACAAAGCAACCAGGTCAGATTTGTTGAGTGACTCTTCAAGTGATGTGTTTTGTGTGTCCGTCCGTGTCTTCGCCCAAAACTTTTGCCAAAAGTGCTACAACTGAATGTTTTTACTCTGACATTTTTGTGTCTCACAAGACAAGATCGGTCAGAAAACCTTTTACCACAAATAAAACAGATGTTTTTCTCCTGTGTGTGTGGGGGGTGGGGGTGGGGGTGGGTATCTACTGCTACCGTGATTCACTTTGTTTTTAAACTGGAAAAAGCCAGTGTAATTTGGAATTAGGGGTGAAACTCATTATCACAGAGGACCACATAAGCGTTATGGTGGCCCTCAACAGGCCAGTTATGACCTTTCATGTTTAACTTTGACTAAACAGTGTTTACATGTCCCCTTAAACACTGATAAGTGTGACTAAATCTTAGTTTTACTCGAGTAACTGAGTTTGATCCAATGAAAAACTGCTGAAAAATACAGAAAGCTCCAGAGGTTGCTCGAGCCTCTTAAGCTGAATCACCAGTTGTGAACATTTAACATGATTAACAATAGTAAAAGAAACTTTTAAGATGAAGTAATATTTTAATCCATTTGCTGCCATGTCTGTTTAGTACCAGCTGGGTTCACCGACAACTTAAAGTTTAGATTCATGTAAAATCACACATTGACTTGATCAGCATTTCTCTGCCACTCTTGCTTTAGGTCAATAAATGTTTCATTGCGCTCCATATGACAAGGCTTTATCAAAATGCTATTAATATTGTAGGGGTAATTTAAAAGTTAGAATTCTGAAATAGATAATTTGTGAATATATTTTAATTATAGTATATTTACATATACTATATTTAAAATATATCATTCCTCGGAGCACCACATCCTTAATTCGATCAGATACTGACCCAGGAAAGAGATGAAAAACNAAATAAAACAGAAGGATTGATTCTAAACAGACTTTAGTGTCTTTGTTTCTCTGAGCCTAATGAAACATATGATCTGATACAAAACAACACAACTGTGAATTATCTTAAAGCTGCAAAAAAGTGTTTATATATACATTTTATTTTGATCTTTGTTTTTATTTTTATTGTTGGTTGATTGAAAATGTTCTGCAGTTTTCATCAGCTGCCACCTGATGGCGCTGTTACACTGTCATTTATGGCATCAGTCTTTATTTAGCTAATTTTCTGCTTAAATAGAACCTAACTCTGTTTTTATTTCAACTGGTTAAAAAAGTTCCTGATTTTTTTTCTCAAAAAACTCTTCTTACAATTTAAATAATCCAAAAGACAAAGGTCACAGATAAAGACTGACGGTCTGAGTGGATCTGATGTCATTTGGGACTTTACAGAACAGTGACTCCAGCCGGAGCCAACAGGTTGTGTGTTTTATGAAGAATCAATATCTTATTGTGCAACATGAACTTTTTCACTATTTCACAACAGCTAGAGTCACTACAGCAGGTAGTTTGGTGCCCAACATAAGAAGCTGGAGCACCGAGGTTCAGTTAATCGTTCATCTCATGGAGATAAATCTGCTCAGAAACATCAGATTTTCATCAGATCACTTCAGTAAACCTCTGACAATGAAGGTGAGTTGAAATATTTTTTTGTACCATGTCAAGTTCAATGAGCTYCATTAGAAGGATTTTCTTTGGTAAATATTCGGTGTTCCTCTCTGCATGACGTTTGTCCTGAAATCAACTGAAAACTGCTCCTGCAGCTGCTGTCTGTCCTTTCCCTCCTTCTGGTTCCTCTGCTGACCAGCTGTTCGGATCTGGTCCTCCCCCTGGACTGCAGCGACATCCTCGCCAGAGACAGCAGACGGCCCAGCGGGGTTTACGTCATCTATCCGATAGGAGCCACTTCTGCTGTCCAGGTCTGACAACACTTCCTGTCTTCATCCAACAAAGAAGCACTGGGAGTCCAACATGTTGATATCACAGAAAACTGATTTTCTTTTTAAAATTTGTCTGTTTTTAAATAATAATTATTGATCAGATTGCAGTTATTTGAGCTGCAGATAGTTCTGATGGGGTTTCAGGAACTGATTGGGCCTGAGGTCTAAAAGAAGGTTCCTCTGGTTCCAGTGTTCTGATTGAAGTCGATGCAGCAGCGTCAAAATGTCTGTGACATGCATAGACTTCAAGTTAAAGGAAACTTCTTTATATTTAAGAAACTTGGCATAATACACATGATTTTGCCCTTTTTGTCATATAACTGTTATATTTTCTTTTGAWCTTGGCCCATTAAAGTGAAACAGGAAGTGACATCAAAGGGGAACTCTTTAAGAMAAGGTCTTCATTTATTGAAACATTATTATTTGAGCTCTGACTCTTCATCTCTCTGATAGACTCTAAATAAACTTAACAGATTTTTGTTGTTAGTTACTGTAGCGACACTGTTTACATGCAGACGTTTCCCTCTGACATCACTTCCTGCTACTTCACATGCAAATATCCCAACAACTGTTCATCTCAGTGCCGTGAAATTAGCTTTGCGGTATTTTATCAATGTTATCTTTCAAAAAATATATTCGTGTTTATAACAGATAAAGTGTGTTTGTGCGCAGGTGTTCTGTGACATGGACTCACTGCAGGGACAGTGGACTGTGAGTACTGCTTGACTAACCATTCTGTTTTAGTCTTGATAAAACTGTTGCATCTAAGCTTGTTGTGTGGAAACATGGCTCCCAGGTGTTCCAGAGGAGGATGGACGGCTCGGTGAACTTCTACAGACCCTGGGATCAGTACAAGATGGGCTTCGGGAACGCTGCTGGAGAGTACTGGCTCGGTGAGACCTGAATCCAAACCGGCAGACCTGAGGCCTGTAAAGAYGGGGATTTCAGAACAGAGAAATCTAAATTTTGTTTTAAAGGTCTGGAGAACCTGTTCCACCTGACTCAGAGGAAGAACTATGAGCTGCTGGTGGACATGGAGGACTTTGAAGGAAACAAGTCGTACGCTCGGTACTCCTCGTTCTCCGTCGGTCCAGAATCTGACGGCTACAGACTGAAGGTGTCTGGGTTCTCTGACGGAGGAGCAGGTCAGAACCTCGGAGTTTGCTAACAATTCTAAATTTCTGGATTTTTCTGGATGTAATTATTCTGTTTCTGTCTTTTCCTGCAGGAGACTCTCTGACCTCCCACAGCGAGCAGAAGTTCCTCACGTTCGACATTCCTGAGGGGAACTGTGCCAGATCGTATCTGGGGGCATTCTGGTACAAAGCCTGTCACTATGCAAACCCTAACGGAGCTTATCTCTGGGGGCGTCACACTAGCTTCCGTGCTGTYGGGGTGGAGTGGTTTCACTGGAAAGGTTATGAATATTCCCTGAAAGCCATCAGCATGAAGATCCGTCCTGTTCAGTAACATCTGGACAAACAGGATCGTTTATTCTGTAAAATAGAAATTAGATTAGATTAGAGAGACCTTTATTGTYGTYGTACAGAGCACAACRAAATTACAGTTCAGAACACCCATTCAGAAGAAGACAGAACAAACATGGGAGAACAGGTGCCCTGGGTCATGCAGCCACAGACCCTGCACAGAGCAAGGATCATCTTCATGARGACATCATGAGGAGGCGCAACTCTTAACAGAAAAACTAAAAACCACACAAGGGAAGATGAAGGAAAAAAATACATATTATATCAACACTGTGAAACACTATGGTGTTTATAAAAAAAACTCTGCATAGAGCAGATTTATTAGCCAGAGGAGTAAGTAAGTTTAGGGGGGTGTGTATCTGAGGCCATGAGTGTTGTATGCTTGTGTGAATATCTGAAAAATGAGCCCGAAGAATCTAGTCCCTAAAACCAGCACAGCCATAGTTCAGAATATTGATGGTAACTGTTCATTCTGTGCGACCCTCAGCCTGCTCCAGGAACCAGATCAGACGGGTGTGAGAGTGGGGGGAGGTGTGGGGCAGAGCCTTGTCGACACAATCCTACCAGGAAGAATTTAATCAACAGCTCAAGGCCGTTGTCGGGGAGAGCCAGATTCTGTAATCAGTTGTTTTGGGAACAGAAGATTCAGGCAGACGATAACAATTTTCCATCTGCTTTAGTGTTTTGCTGGTACATCTCAAGGTGGCGAATCCAATCAGACAAAAAATGTGGACAAATTCAGCCGAGCCGATCTATCAGGTTCTYCAAGATCAAKTCCATCTGGCCAGCAAASTCCAGGRACCACAGCCRGCCCKYGACCCTCAATAGAACCRCTTGCAGACCGAGTCCAGCTCGCTCAAGGCAAATGTCMGAGTGCTGATWGWWCGGCAATCCTTCATRWTGGTCAGTCAGCCAGGAAATGAAAAGCCACCAACACTGTTTTGCAGAACACCAGGAGACCACCGAGCCAATCTGTAGAATCCAGTGGTCAGAATCCAGATATATATATCCAGAACAGAGAAGAACAGAGGACCCACCTTTATCATGTCCTCCCATGGAAGAAGAAAAAAAACTTTGTTCCCAAAAATTTCTTAAAAGACCAGCTAACCAAATCCATAAAAACATACAAAATTTCTGGTTTCGGATGAAAAATGTAGAGAAGGCTCCAGCAGCAAAGCAGGGAAAGATAAGGAAGGGCAGGAGTGAAGGAAGAAGCATCTTACTCCTTCGAGAGCGGAAAAAATGTATATACATT
>NW_013953467.1:78570-81938 GCF_001266775.1 Austrofundulus limnaeus
ACACAAAGAAAAATTGAGATTAGCTTAAATTGGCACGTTCTCCACGAGCCATTTATTTACAGATTAAATGTATTTACAACTATGGCAAACAATGAATGAATGATGACATGTTTGAACCAGGTAAACTGAGAGAGTTTGTTATCACAAGTGAATGAACAGACAGACAAATGAAAACAAACAATGTATAACAAAAATAAACACTCAGAAGTGTTTTGAGGCTCTGAATGAGGGAGGTGTGGTTGTATAAGCTGTTTCTGTGGTTGTTTTAACTAGGGCTTCCTAGCTAAATTAAGGTCGATAAAAACGTTTAGTTTACCAACTTTCCTACAAAGATAAAAATCAAATCTACGTCTGAGCACCTGTGTGTGTTTCACCAAGACAAGTGTTCACCTTTTTCCTTTGTGTCCTGCCGTGTGGGTACCAGGAGGTTGAAGTCAGCTGTGGAAGACCATCTCTGGAGCTTGTTCTCCAGACAGGCTCTCCATGCGAACCAGACGCCAGGCGGTCGGCCTGGTTGACTCGACTGGTCCCGTGGTCAGAAAGGAGTCCTTCCTCTGGTGACTTGGTCCTGGCTCTTAACAAGTGGTTTCAAGACTCAATTTGATATTCACTTTGTAGAAAAACGGACTAAACGACGTTGAATTACCATTAGCTTATTATGACTCCTTTAAAAATCAAACTCAAGGGCTGAGTTGAAGTGAGATGGTCGAGCTATTACGAGTCAAAATGGCGGAGAGGTTGAATGATGGAGGGAAACCAATGTTTTTCAGACAAAGAATGGGAGTGTTTTAGTCTAATTATCTTGCATCTAATTAAAGGGAGAGGCATCTGCTTTACATCAGTAAAATAAGGATGTCTATTTAGTTAAATTTAAAACTACGGTTCTAAGGTTAACTCATGTAATCACACAGTTTAAAGAAATATCTTCAGAAAAACATTTCATCAATAAACCCACAAAGTTAGAACAATGTTCTTAGTGGGTGAACACAGTTAACAGTCGTTTTCCTCTTTATTCACTCAAGCATGGGGCTTCCTTTTGTTCAAGTCATGCTGAGAGGGTTCTGGCAAAGCAATTGTTGACAACCCCCTTTTCCTTTGAAGAAAGTAAATAGCTTGTCCTTATGGGGGTTGGGACAGGGAGGTGACAATGTAAATTCTTTCAGTGGTCTTCTGAGGCGCCATAGTAACGGTTGATATGCTAATTTGAAGCACAAAGGGTCATGCAAGTTTTTTAAGAGTCTGAAATGACTATTTCTTTCCCCAAACAGTCATAAGTTATATCCAGCAAAAGTTAAATTGGAGGAAAACGCTACAATATTTTTAGTTTCAGCACAAGAAATGACTTTCAGGCCTCATGTTCACCCTTTGTCATGGTTAATCACATTCTGACTTCCATAGAGGGCTCTGTGTTCCAACATATAAGTTACCCAGTTGATGTCACTTGCTCTGAAACCAAAAATCCTAAGTATTACAGAGTAGGGGGAAGGGGGCTAAGTGTATTAAGAGAATCTGCATTAACCCAGGGTTTAAGCCTGCTTTCTGAAACTGGGCCCAGATGAGAATTTCAAATCAATACAAGTGTGTAAAGTTAATTTACCTTAAGTTGTCAATTTAAATCTTTGTTTGGAGACCATCTTGAATTCAGATGACTCCAGTAATTGGCTACATACCTCCTGAAATCAATCCAGTGGTTACATTAAATGTCACCTTAGTGGTAGTGGATAATACCTGAATCTGTAGTTCAGCGTGTGGGGGGAGATAANGATAAGGAAGGGCAGGAGTGAAGGAAGAAGCATCTTACTCCTTCGAGAGCGGAAAAAATGTATATACAGTATGTAAGATAATAACTATTAAAGGTATTAAAGGTTTAGGATATCCAGTTTGAAGATATTTCATTAGGGCTCGATGAGCAAACAGCTGATAGGGATCACTGTCTTTTACAGATTTGTATTTATTCTTTAATTACCTTTGTATAAAAAATGCAACAAAAGCTTTGACTGACTCACCTTTTGTTCAGCCGAGTTTCAGAAGAACAAAAAAATAAATTTTTTTAAAAAGGTTCCACATCACCCATCGCTTTGTGTGCTGAAGTTTAACAGGAGCTGGGATGATTCTCCACTACTACCACCCAGCCAGCATACATATGTGGGCCCCATATGGGATAAATAAGGGCAAATAACATGGGTCCCAAAAGGGTTTGTCCGTGGGTTCCATGGTGGCCCTACATGTGTTTGCCCACATAGAATTTAACGGGCCCTGACTGGGTTTTTAGTGGGACCCAGATGGTCCGCTTACATGGGGCCCACATATGGCCCACCTGTGTGAATTGAGGAACAATTAAATGGGCCATAAATGGGTCTCAACTGGACTAGAATATGGGTAAGAAGTGGGTTTGTCCACGGGTTCCATGATGGCCCTACATACATTTGCCCACATAATTTTAATGGGCCCAGACTGGATTTTCAGTGGGACTCAGATGGTTGACCTACATGAGGCCCATGTATGGCCCACCTGTGCTTTTAAACGGAATCATTAACTGGGCCATAAATGGGTCTCAACAGGGCTAGAATATGGGTAACAAGTGGGTTTGTCCGCGGGTTCCATGGTGGCCCTACATGTGTTTGCCCACTTTACTTTAACGGGCCCTGACTGGGTTTTCAGTGGGACCCAGATGGTTCACTTACATGAGGCCCATGCAGGGCCCATCTGTGCGCTTTGAGGAACAATTACCTGGGCCATAAATGGGTCTCATCTGGGCTAGAATATGGGTAACAAGTGGATTTGTCTGTCGGTTCCATGATGGCCCTACATACATTTGCCCACATAATTTTAGTGGGCCCTGACTGGATTTTCAGTGGGACCCAGATGGTTGACCTACATGAGGCCCATGTATGGCCCATCTGTGCTTTTAAACAGAATCATTAACTGGGCTATAAATGGGTCTCAACAGGGCTAGAATATGGGTAACCAGTGGGTTTGTCCGCAGGTTCCATGGTGGCCCTACATGTGTTTGCCCAGAAACTCCGACTGCAATTTAAAATTTCAAGACAACTTCAAGTAAATTTGTTAATTATTCAAATTCTAAGTTTTGTTAGCTTTGTCAAAAGTTGTATAAACTAAAAATTCACATTTTACCAACTGTAAATCCTGTCTCTTCAAAGCTTACTGCAGGACACAGTATTGGACTAATTCACGATTTAAATTTTTTACCTGTTAGATATTTAAGTGGAACTCACATGAAAGTTTAGCTCAATTTTTACAGTTTTAGCTTTGTGTTGGCCAATATGCAAACCAGAGCCTTGTTTCAGAGACCAGGATAAGTGGAAATCCAGAGTAAGTTCTGGGGTAACTATCCTGGGTTTTGGGTT
>NW_013953467.1:83134-84895 GCF_001266775.1 Austrofundulus limnaeus
GGTTCCACATCACCCATCGCTTTGTGTGCTGAAGTTTAACAGGAGCTGGGATGATTCTCCACTACTACCACCCAGCCAGCATACATGTGTGTGCCCCATATGGGATAAATAAGGGCAAATAACATGGGTCCCAAAAGGGTTTGTCCGTGGGTTTCATGGTGGCCCTACATGTGTTTGCCCACATAGAATTTAACGGGCCCTGACTGGGTTTTTAGTGGGACCCAGATGGTCCACTTACACGGGGCCCACATATGGCCCATCTGTGTGAATTGAGGAACAATTAAATGGGCCATAAATGGGTCTCAACTGGGCTAGAATATGGGTAAGAAGTGGGTTTGTCCGCGGGTTCCGTGATGGCCCTACATACATTTGCCCACATAATTTTAATGGGCCCAGACTGGATTTTCAGTGGGACTCAGATGGTTGACCTACATGAGGCCGATGTATGGCCCACCTGTGCTTTTAAATGGAATCATTAACTGGGCCATAAATGGGCCCCAACAGGGCTAGAATATGGGTAACAAGTGGGTTTGTCCGCGGGTTCCATGGTGGCCCTACACGTGTTTGCCCAGAAACTCCGACTGCAATTTAAAATTTCAAGACAACTTCAAGTGAATTTGTTAATTATTCAAATTCTAAGTTTTATTAGCTTTGTCAAAAGTTGTATTATATTAAAAATTCACATTTTGCCAACTGTAAATCCTGTCTCTTTGAAGCTTACTGCAGGACACTGTAATGGACTAATTCACGATTTAAATTTTTATCTGTTAGATATTTAAGTGGAACTCACATGAAAGTTTAGCTCAATTTTTACAGTTTTAGCTTTATGTTGGCCAATATGCAAACCAGAGCCTTGTTTCAGAGACCAGGATAAGTGGAAATCCAGAGTAAGTTCTGGGGTAACTATCCTGGGTTTTGGGTTTCAGAAAGCCAGCTGTTATCCTGAGTTAACTTACCCCATGAACCAGCCCTGCTCTGTAGCAGGATTACTTGAATAAATCCTGAGTTTGTCTCACTTTTTAGCAGTGAGCTGCACGAGGAAGGGGTCAGGCAGGGCGTGTCCTTTTCTTAAAGGGGCCTGTAGATGTTGGAGTTAATCTGCAGAAATTTGTGTCAGGAGAGAGTGATGAGACTGTGATTAGACGTCTTTCTGGATGAATCTGAGCATTTTTAGATGTTTTTGATTGCTCAGGTTTCAATCTTTTTCTTCACGTACAGCTACTGTTTCACAGGAAGCTTTAGTGAAAGAAAATATGATCAAATTTCATTTACATTTCAGTTTTCTAATGTAGTCATGATCAAAAGGTTTAAACTTACAGAAGTATACATTTTATTTTGTAAATGGAATTTCAGTATTTTTAATTAAATAAACTGCTGAAAATAAAAATAAAGTTGAGCTCCAGAGGTAGCTGGATCATCTTCAGCTGATCAGTTCTTAACATTTTGGTTCACAAAAGTAAAATAAACTTAAATATTGATATAAATATTGGCAGAGAGAAACATATTTTTCAGGGGGACACAATTGTGTTGAAGCTAGTGAATAATGTAATTTGTTAAAAGGTTAAACTTGAGAGCTTATACTTGGACCTGATTTTACATTTAAATCTATTAGCTGCCATGTCAGTTTAGTACCAGCCGGGTTCACCAACACATTTATCCACTTTTAGAAATGTTTAGATTCATGTAAAAACATAAAACAAATTGACTCGATCAGCATTTCTCTGCCACGCTTTTGCTTTAATTTAGGTCGATAACTGTCAA
>NW_013953467.1:86096-86633 GCF_001266775.1 Austrofundulus limnaeus
AAAATATAAGCCAGGTTTTATTCTGTATACTTGCCTTTAGGGAAATAGTCAACAGCTAAGTAAGAAGGAGGAGCAGCAGCACCGTAATGCACACTGCTGGGAGATTTTGAACCAAACCCAGAGAATTCAGAGTCACTGGTATAACCAGAACCAGTACTGTGGCCAGAGATGTGATGACCTGGACCTAGAAGAATGACAGCACATTTAGCTTCTGGTGGAGAATCCTCATGTTTACATTAAACCAGGTAGACTTGCCTTTTCTATGAGGGACACAGAATCCAACACTGAAGAGCAGGAGACAGATCCAGGAAGTCCTGTTATTTGACAGGAAGTTAAACTTCAGCCCAACAGTCAAAGAACACTTAATAAAATTACCTTCAGTAACTAAAACTGACCCGTAAACAACTAAAACTGACCCGTAAACAACTAAAACTGACCCGTAAACAACTAAAACTGACCCGTAAACAACTAAAACTGACCCGTAAACAACTAAAACTGACCCGTAAACAACTAAAACTGACCCGTAAACAACTAAAA
>NW_013953467.1:88719-89538 GCF_001266775.1 Austrofundulus limnaeus
GTGTAATTTGGAATTAGGGGTGAAACTCACGCAGAGGACCACATGAGCGTTATGGTGGCCCTCAACAGGCCAGTTATGACCTTTCATGTTTAACTTTGACTAAACAGTGTTAACATGTCCCCTTAAACACTGATAAGTGTGACCAAATCTTAGTTTTACTCGATTAACTGAGTTTGATGCAATGAAAAATTGCTGAAAAATACAGAAAATATAGCTCCAGAAGTAGCTGGAGCCTCTTCAGCTGAATCACCAGTTGTGAACATTTAAAATGATTAATAGTAAAAGAAACTTTTAAGAGAGTAATATTTTAATCCATTTGCTGCCATGTCTGTTTCATACCAGCTGGGTTTACAGACAACTTAAGTTCAGATTCAATGTAAAATCACACATTGACTTGATCAGCATTTTCTTTGCCACTCTTGCTTTAGATCGATTAATGTTTTATTACGCTCCGTATGACAAGGCTTTATCAAAATGCTATATTTAGTTCAGCACAAGAAATTACTTTCAGGCCTCATGTTCTCCCTTTGTCATGGTTAATCACATTCTGACTTCCATTGAGGGCTTTGTATGCTAACGTATAAGTTACCCAGTTGATGTCACCTGCTCTGAAACCAAACATCCTGAGTATTACAGAGTAGGGGGAAGGGGGTAAGTGTATTTAGAGTATCTGCATTAACCCAGGGTTTAAGTCTGCTTTCTGAAACTGGGCCCAGATGAGAATTTCAAATGAAGTGTGTAAAGTTAATTTACCTTAAGTCGTCAATTTAAATATTTGTTTGGAGACCATCTTGAATTCAGATGACTCCAGTAATTGGC
>NW_013953467.1:90538-92891 GCF_001266775.1 Austrofundulus limnaeus
TGATCATCACCTCCATGGTCTAGGATCTATTTCTCCTCATTTTTTCCTTCACAATTAAAGGACTAAATAGTGAGACAAATTTTCTCCACATGTGAAAGGCTGATAAAGTCCTACAAAAAAACTTTATGAAAATATGTTTCTGCTATAAAGGAGGTTCTGGATCAGGGGCTGGGACCATTTTTTTATTGTAAACATTGTACTTTGGGTGTTTTTGTTTTCTTGAGTTTAGATTTGAATATTTTTAGAATCTGATAAAATCAGATTATTTTATTACATCCTGCTACGAGCTGACAGAGAGCAGATTTCTACCAAAAATACATTTGTTCTAATAATGATTCTTTTATTTTGGTAGCTGTCATTCCTGCAGCATCAACATGTTTTGTTTTGTTTTTTAACTTTGTTTCTGGTCACCTGCAGGTTTACACAAAGAAACCTCAACATTACTCTTCATTTTATTAAACCCTGTGAGGTCGGCACAAACTTGGACTTCACATCTTTCCAAAACCAAAGATAAATCTCTTTTTGGTGCAGAAATGAGAAATTATCATCATGNGGATCACCCTGGTGGTGGTATGCTTCATCTTCTGGACAAAATCCCCCCTCTGAGCCGAGGGAGAACCCTGCAGGCCAGTCTGGTTCTGGCAGCTATCCAGGAATGTACCACAGTGGTACCAATACTGGTTCTTATGGGGTCCAACAGCAGAGCAGCCCTCAGGACAGTCAGCATGGGGGTCCAGGCAGCAGCGGTCCTTACCAGTCTACAGAGGAGAGCTGGAGCTCCTCATCAGATACCAGCGGTGAGGACGAGCCGGTCTTCACTCCAGTAGAGGACGAGGATCAGGTCTACGCTTTCAAGTCTCGCTCCCGCTACAACCGTAAGCGCATGTCGTACCATCAGTCCCGCTACACTCCAACAGAACCACGTGTCCATGGGCATCCAGGGTTCCATCAAGAACCAATCAAAGGAAAGTACTGAAGATCCATCACTGACTGGTCTGTCTCTAAGGCCTCTGTGCTTCAATGTAATAAAAACTTCTGTTTGTAAATGAGGTTTGTTTCTGAAAATACTTGATTTCAGTCCCTGAATTACCTCTTCCAAATTCTGCAGAAGCTTGATCACTTTAAAATCAGGAACAAGACGAGTTTCAGAACTGACCCTAGCCTTTGCTTTGATACCAATCCTGCATCACCCACCACTAGCAGGAATCTTAATTGAACTAATCTTGAACTTGACTGACATTAGTCTTTGCCGTGTGTGCTGTGGAAAACTATTCCTACAAAATCTAGTTTTTAGTTTTGAACAAACTTATCCACTGGGTAAAAATCTGACCTGGACGACTGCTTTGATATCTAAAAGCTGTACCAGAGTCGCACAGATTTTCATTTTGCTGGTATAGAGGAATCTGAAGACTTTTTCAAAATGTATCAGAACCATGTAGGGTGTGTTTAAAAAAATTAACCTGTCACTACTTCTCTTTTTTTTTTTTTTGACAGTATGCCTGTGCCCTATATTTTTGCAAAAAATTATGGATTTTTGAAGCTCATTCAAATGTCAAGGCTTGACATGTCATACAAAAGAGGACTCATGCATTTAATTAAAAATGCTGTGGTATTCTGAGATGCTGCAGGTCTAAACCAGGGATCAGTTAGAAGAAATATTGTTTTACAGGATCTAATAATTCTGTAAAAACACTAAATATTAAATGAAAACATCACATTGCATTTGGGTAAAGTATTTTTTCCCCAAAAACATCTGTATACAAAAGGCTTTAAGTTTTTAGCCCCTAAGTTGAAAAACAGATTCTACAATGAGTTGTGGGATTGGGAGAAATCTAAAGTTTTTGACAAGAATTCAAACATCGATGCATATAATAAAAAAATTAAAAGTTTTAGTTTTTAACTTTTCACTAATTTAGCCACTATTGTGGTATCTGTATATTGTCTCATCAGTGAGACAGAATGAAGGTTGTCTCGTGTACTCCTGTTATGGTGTTTTGCAGATTATTTATTCTGAGTAAAGAAAAATGAAGGCTACCAAAAACAGGAAAGAGCCACGCTGAGTTTGGATCTTTAATCTGCCACAGACAAATACTCAGATCCATTTTCCAGACAAGTTAAACAAAAAAACTTTTTCACAAAGCAACCAGGTCAGATTGATTTGAGTGACTCTTCAAGTGATGTGTTTGTCCGTCCGTGTCTTCGCCCAAAACTTTTGCCACAAGTGCTACAACTGAATGTTTTTACTCATGTGGACATTTTTGTGTCCCACAAGACACGATCAGTCAGAAAACCTTTTACCACAAATAAGGCAGATGTTTTTCTCCTGTGTATGTGTGTGTGTGTGTGTGTGTGT
>NW_013953467.1:93891-97887 GCF_001266775.1 Austrofundulus limnaeus
GCTCCAACCCGAACTTCTATTTCTCTACCAAACAAAAAATTCAAAACCCAATTATAAATCTTACCTCCTATACCAAGTTTTCTTAGTTTAATCAATAATCCTTCTTTCCATAACATATCATAAGCCTTTTCTATGTCAAAGAACACAGCTATCCCTAATTCTTTATTTGCTTGAGCTTTTCTTACTTCTGACACAGAACTGCATCCATCGTATTCCTCCCTTTACAAAATCCACTCTGAAAAAGGACAGAATTTATTTTTACTCTCAATAAAATATGAAAGCCTGTCTGTAACAATCCTCTCCATTATTTTCCCTAATTGAGAAGTGAGAACTATAGGTCTATAATTTGACGGGTCTGATGCATTTTTACCAGGTTTTAACACTGGAATTACATAACTGACTGTTTCCATTCTGCAGGAATACTCCCAGTCATCCAAATCAAATTAAACAATTTTAGTATAACAGTAAGAGATGAATATTTAAAATGTTTGAACATTGTATAACACACTCTATCCTTCCCCGGAGTTGATTGCTTAGCATTATTAATAGCTTTTTCTAACTCAAACATAGTAAAAGGCATTTCTAAATCCTGATTTGAAACTACTCTCCTAGTAGTAACTTCTGGATTTTCATCCAAAGAATTTTCTTTGTTACTTTTCATATCTTCAGATAAATTTTCTGAACTATGCACCTTAATTAATGTTTCTGCTAATAACTCTGCCTTTTCTTTATTACTAACTGCTATTTTCCCATTTAATTCTAAAACCGGTAAGGAAAAGCTCTTTTTAACACCAGTCATTTTCTTAATAACTCTCCATACCTCTGACAATTTGGTCTCTCTTCCAATGGAATGACAATACTGTCTCCAACAAGCCTTCTTAGCTGCTCTAATAGTCTTCCTAACTATAGCTTGTGCTTTCTTATATTGAGTTAATGCCTCAAAGGTATGGCATCTTCTTACCAATTTAAAAGCTTTATTTCTTCCTCTTATAGCAATACTACATTGCTCATTCCACCATGGAATAGATTTTTTCTTTCCTCTTCCCCTTGTTTTAGAAATTGAACATTCAGCTGCATTAATAATGACAGACTTAATCTTTGCATAACACATCTCCACATTACAAAACAAGTTCTCATCCACTTTATTAATTTGACTATCAACTAAATGTTTAAATAATTCCCAATTAGTGCTACTTAGCCTCCATCTTGGAATTTGTCCTTCCTCTTCTTTTATCACTTCAGAACCAATTGAAACTAGAATAGGAAAATGGTCACTGCCCATGGGAGAATCACTRAMCACCTCCCAAGATGTAATTCCAGCTAATCTATTTGAAACCAATGTTAGGTCTAAAACACTCTTTAAATTCCTACAACAATCATATCTGGTTGAGCTACCATCATTAATGCAAACRAGTGAATGTAACTCAAGAAATTCTTCAATAGCCATTCCATTTGCGTCTGTATTAAGACTCCCCCATAAAATATTATGAGAATTGAAATCACCACACCATACAGTCTTACCTACATTTTGTTCATTTGCTTCATTGAGCTCTTGAATGGACAACTTCTTGTTGGCATTAAAAAAAATTTATCACAGACATTTGTCCATTTTCGATCCAAATCTTAATTACTATTGATTCATAATTTTTCCCTATTGATTCCACTTTATACCTTATACCATCTTGAATAAGAGTTGCCACTCCCCCTCCTTGTCTTTCTTTTCTATCATTTCTAATTGATGTATACCCAGGAATTTTAAATTCCAGATGAGATTTAAGCCAGGTTTCTTGYATACAAATCAGGTGAGGTTTAACTGTCAAATCTGAAATATATTTCTTAAACTTCTAGACCGTTACTAATAAGACTTCTTGCATTCCACTGGAAAATAACTAACATAAAGAAGAAGGGCCACCACTGCATGATTGAGGTTGAGGAGATTGTGTTTCATTTAATTTTTCCTTAATTGATTCCCAACTAACATTCTTACAGTCAAGATACTTTTGGGCTGCCTTCACTATTATTTGAATTTTTTCCGTTTTTCTTTGTGTTTGAGCAGTGCAGTTAACAACTTCTACCATAAACAATACAAAATCCTCCTTTGTCATGAGTAGAGTGTCACTTTTAATCTTGGAGCATTCTGTACAATTAGATCTTTCTTTTTCTCCTCCCGACACTTTCTTTGGGTATAATATTGGTTGCACAGGAACTTTTTTCGTTGCTTCTGCATAAGTAATGCCAGTAGTGACTTTAATTTTCTGAACTTCCTCAGCTCTTTTACTAGCTACACATCCCCTAAATCCTGAACTGTGTCCACCTCCACAATTACAACATTTCAGCGGGGCTCCTTCCTCACATTTCCCATTCTCATGATCCCCAGCACATCTCCCACATTTCTGTTTCCCCTTACACACCGCCGCGACATGTCCAAATTTCTGACATTTAAAGCACCGCAACGGCGGAGGAATAAATGGTCGGACATCATAGCTCATATATCCCACAAACACTTTATCTGGGAGTCTTTCCTCTTCAAATTTTAACATGATAGAAAAACTATCACTTCTCTCTCCATTTTTATTTCTTTTCAATCGTTTGGCTTCCACCACTTTCCCTCCTGAAATATTAGACTTAATCTCATCAGCTGGCACATCAGGTGGAATACCCGAAATGACTCCACGTACGTACTTCTTGTCATCCAAAATTCTCCCTCTCACATTCTCACCAAGAACTCTTTTTACATTCAGAGCCCTTTCATTTTGTCTAACATCATTACAAATGATCAATAAAGATCCATCTCTTAATATCTTAACAAATTTCACCTTTCCAACCAGTGAATTGATTTCTTTAGTAAGCTTAATTGGATTCCACTTACCAAAGGACACATCCTCTTTAACAAACTTCAGAACTATTTTAAATTCTGTCATCTTAACTGTTTCTCCTTCAGCCTCAGAAACAGATGATTCTGTACGTTGTTTTGATTTTTTCCTTTTGTGCTTAGCTTTTTGAGTATGCCATATTTCCTCATTTTCCACGCCATTATCACCCTCTTCCATTTCCGCAAAGTCGCTACCTGACACATCATTTCCCTCTGACATCCTTCCAACCATTCACAGTCTGGTCGTGCCTCTTCAGCCACCAACCCCAACGCGTTGTTTCTTCTTACACCACAGACCTTTATTCCACCTTGAAGAACAATTTATACATTTCCAGCCAAAGGGGTTACATCTGTGATGTCATGTTTGAATGATAATAAAGCAAATCTGAATTGAGTGAATAAGTAGATAAATATAATAGTGATCAGATAAAATGATTCGTGTTCTGGAGCTACATGTGACAGGTCTAATTGAGCTTTTAGTTTGGTTCAGAACTGATTCATTGTCAAAAACTGAATCGAGCTCTAAGGCTAACAGGGAGAGTCATATAATCCAGATTAGGGTGACCAATGAGCAGGACTGTTGGTGTGTCTCTGCTGCAGCAGCTGTTAGCTGTGACCAATCAGCTCCAATCAGCTGCAGCTGCTGTGAGGAGGATTTAAAGCAGCTCCTGCAGGTTGCAGTCAGTGTCAGCAGCTCTGAGCTTTGTGTTGGTGCAGTCTGTCAGTGGTACCTGCAGCAGGATGAGGTGAGGCAGTTCCAGTCTCTAACTGGGTTTCTACATGTTCTAACATTAGATGATCCATGTTGACCTTCTGCTCTGAACTCTTATTAACCTGATGAGCTGAATGTTCCTGCAGGATGTTGTGGATTTCTTTCCTGCTGATTGGAAGCATGACCTGTGTTGCTCCACAACAAGGTGAGTGTAAACAGGAAGTGATGTGAGCAGGTTGAAGCTGATGCTGACTGTAGATGTTTGTCCTCAGCTGGTGAAGATGGATCACCCTGGTGGTGGTATGCTTCATCTTCTGGACAAAATCCCTCCGAGCCGAGGGAGAACCCTGCAGGCCAGTCTGGTTCTGGCAGCTATCCAGGAATGTACTACAGCGGTACTGGTTCTTATGGG
>NW_013953467.1:100009-101266 GCF_001266775.1 Austrofundulus limnaeus
ATCCATCACTGACTGTTCTGTCTCTAAGGACTCTGTGCTTCAATGTAATAAAAACTTATGTTTGTAAATGAGGTTTGTTTCTGAAAAGTATATAAATGCATATATTTCATCCTGCTCCCAACACTTGATTTCAGTCCCTGAATTACCTCTTCCAAGTTCTGCAGAAGCTTGATCACTTTAAAATCAGGAACAAGACCAGTTTCAGAACTGACCCTAGCCCTTTGATACCAAATTCCTGCATCACCCACCATTAGCAGGAACTTTTAACTGAACTTGACTGACATTAGTCTTTGCCGTGTGTGCTGGGGAAAACTCTTCCTACAAAATCTAGTTTCGAACAAATCTTCAAAATGCTAAACTGATCTACTGGGTTAAAATCTGACCTGACTGCTTTGATCCACATCTAAAAGCTGTACCATGTAGGGTGTTTCAACCTTTCACTAAATACTTCTCCCATCTTCATTTCCTCTGACAAGTCTGCATCCCCTGTGCCCTATATTTTTGCAAAAATTATGAAATTTTAAAGCTCAAGGGTTGATGTGGTCATACAATTTCCACAGAGTACGACTCAATGCATTTAAGAGTGAGCTGTGGTGGTATTCAGACTCTGCAGGTCTGAACCAGGGATCAGTTACAAGAGTTTTACAGGGTCTCAATTCTGTAAACACTAAGCATAAGACATCACGTTGCATTTGGATAAAAATTTAAATTTTTTTCCAAATACATCTGTATACAAAGGCTTTAAATTTTTAGCCCATAAGTTGACAGATTCTACGATGAGTTGTGGGATTGGGAGAAATTTAAAAATTTTTAACACTAAGTCAAACAATGCATATCCTAGCTGACTAAAATTGAGTGTCAAAGCTCAAAACACGTGTTTAATTCAGTCCAAAACTTGATTCTGGATTCCAGCTGGTTTCACAAGTCAAAACCATTAAAGCTTTTATGGTTTGGAAAATTAAAGAATTGTTACTAAATCTGAACAGTTGAATGTATTTTTGGAACTTTTCACTTACGGTGGCATCTGTATCTATAGTCTCAGTGAGACAGAAGGTTGTCATTTGTACTCCTATGGTGTTTTGCAGATTATTCTGAGTGTAAAGAAAAATGAAGGCTACCAAAAACAGGAAAGAGCCACACTGAGTTTGGATCTTTAATCTGCCACAGACAAATACTCAGATCCATTTTCCAGACAAGTTAAAAAAAACTTATTTTCACAAAGCAACCAGGTCAGATTGATTTGAGTGACTCTAAGTG
>NW_013953467.1:102266-110833 GCF_001266775.1 Austrofundulus limnaeus
TCAGTCCCGCTACACCCCAACAGAACCACGTGTCCATGGGCATCCAGGGTTCCATCAAGAACCAATCAAAGGAAAGTACTGAAGAGGATCCATCACTGACTGGTCTGTTTGTCAGGGCTCTGTGCTTCAATGTGTTCATAATAAAAAAATTGTCTTGTAAATTGGGTGTCCTATGAAATTTTTTTTTTTTTTTTTCAAACCCTGGCAGTTTATTTTTTAACTATGAAGTCCCCTTTTTTTAACTTAAATTCTTATGCCATATCTTCACTTTAGAAAGTCATTTACTCAATTTTTGCTTGTTCCAAAATAACCAGATGCAGCAAGTAAAGTATAAAATGTAGACCCTGACGCCCAACTAGCTTCTATACCCTCCAGCAGGACTTAGCAGATGAGCGTAGCCTCGTTCAGATCATGGCAGAGCGGGAAGTTTAGTGCATCCTCAATTTTTTTTTTCCCAGTGGCCTTCAGAAAGCTCAAGTCTCCTCCAGTAAATGTCATTTAGACATTCTAATCTCTTTAACTGTATAAAAAGTTTGATACAAGTAATGGAAAAGTCTTTTACACGCTTTTTTTGACTGCAGAATATTTGCCATTTAAATACTGCAACATGTGAAATTTGTCTTATAATCAAGTTTGTCTGGGATGTAATATTTGCAACTTGTCTATTTCTACATTTAAAATTATGGCACGATCCATTGACTGTAACGGACAAATTCTATTTTTAATTCAAATGTCTAAAATCTTTGTCCTGTAATACCAGTTAACTAAAAGCAAAATTATTCTATGAACATGAAAATTGGCAGAAATGGTGATAAAATCCTGTATTAAGCAGGAACCACAAATCGCATCCCTGAAGTGTTTTTTTTCCCTCTTTCATTACATTTAAATTATTTTTCCTCTTAACAGGATTTCAAATGTATCCAAAACACTTGATCAAAATAAAATAGATTGGATAAATCACTTCATTCACTTCTGTAGCTTTGGAAACATTTTCTGTTTGTTTCCAGCGAAATATAAAAACAGTTCAAAAGGACTATTAAACTAATTTACTAATCTTACAGGCGACCTTCTTGCTGAGAGGCATCAGCTCTACCAACTGAGCCACTGTGCTGCCAGTGGAGTAAACAAATGAGGAAAATTTGTAAATGCAACAGAGAAAGACCCCGGGTTCAACCCCAGGACCTTCCTGCTTTGAGGTGTCAGTGCTAACCACTGATCTGAGCCCCTCTGAGTGTGCATTCTGTRGAAGTGCACATAAGGGTTTGAGTTTGCAGATTACAAGTGTGCAAAAATGGAGACTTGGGACCGTACTGGATGATATTTGAACTGCGACAAATGATAGTAAATCTACAACAAGCAATCCTTTTTTGATGAAGCACATAAACCGAAGAAGGCTTATACACCAGAGTATAAAAACTTCTATCCACAAGTTTCTGTAAAAGCGAATGACCATGACTGCTAGCCCCTCCCTCCGGTTTCATATTTCCGGTGCGCAAAGCAAGAACCAGATATTCATTCATTCAGAGTTATAACAACAAAACCAGTTTGTTTTTGCTCTAACTGGCAGCTTGAGCAGTTCAATCACGAGTCCAGGTTTAACTTGTGTTTTTGTCGGCTGCCACAACAATTGAAGAAAACGAACGCTTTACAAACTTAATCCAGTGAAGGTCAATGTGTCTAGATTTGATAAATCTTAAATTTTCTTAGTGACTAGACACCTTATTTTACGTCTCTTCAGACATACCTGACATGTTTCGACACATGCTTCCATCTTCATCAGAGGTGTCACAGCTGATGTTGTTTGGAGACATCCTCCAGCAGTGAAATCAGCAGGAGACGGTGTCGGCTTGTCAATATATACGGTGATCCGTCGTTTTTCGCGAGGGTTGCGTTCCAAAAACAACATCCGTGATAGGCGAAATCCATGACATAGTTAAGCCGGTACACCGGGTTTCCACCGAATGCGTTTTGAGCAGCAAAAATGCGCCCAACGCCTTGGACGCACTTGGGTTCGGTGTTGAACGCAGCAGCAGATTAAACGCACGTCTGAAGAGGGAGGAACACCGGTCTGTCTTTAATGACGGGTGAAATAAAGATAAAATAAATAAAATGGCTTTGCTTTATTTACTAAAGAGCAAGCGAACGTTGTGCACACCAGATAATTAACTCACCAGATAATTTAGAGGCGGTTTGTTCGGTTAGTTTCACCACTCCAGGAGCTGCGAGCTGACAGACATTTTTTTTTTCCACTGGCAGTGCCTGCTGTAAAGCAGGAGGAAAGGAGAGCGGAAAAAGTCCAAAACAGGTTGGAAGATGGTTATTTGGTGTTATTTATTGTTTTTAAATCATCCTACAGTCTCTGACATGTTGATAGCCTGTTGAGCACAGAGACTGTTTAGCCAATCAGGACGAAGAACACAATGCACTGTGGAAAAAAAAAAAAACTGCACAAAAAAATCTGTGAAGCAGCGAGACCGTGAAAGGTGAACCACATTATAGTGAGGGATCACTGTATTGATAAGCTGACACCGGCCATGATGAATAAATAGAAACCTCTGACTGCTGTTGTAAATAAAACTGTTAAATAAATGTGTCACATTACAGCCCAGCTTCCTTTTTTTAATCATCCTAACTGGAAGAATGGAACATGAATATACAGACTTTTAAATAATATACAGGAAGCTCAGTTCACACATATTAAACTGTGAGTTTAATAGATTTTCCTCCTAATGTTACAAACAAGAAATTCTGTCTAAACATCTTTAAAACATCGACAGTCAAAAGAATCCAAGAACAAAAGACCCACAGTTACAAGACCTAAATGAAACATAACTGTTTGTTTCTTATAATAATTCTGTAATTACTTGTTAAATATCTAAACATGTTTTTAAATGACAATAAGACATTATCACATTACATTTGGATAGAAATTATATTTTTATTTGTGTAACAATTGCTCAAATGTGTGTCTTCCAAACAAGACATTAAGCTAAGTTGAAAAACATGGATTCTATGACGAGACATGGGATTGGGAGAAAGCATAAAAAAATCCTAAAGATAAGTTGTTGTTGGTTTTGAAAAGAATTCCAGTTGTTTTCAAATCAAAACCATCAATAATGCTTTTTATTGTTCAGAAATTTAAAAAAGATTTTTGCTGAATCAGTTTATAAAGTTGAATGTTTAAAGGTTATTTGTTGTTGGAACTGTCTGGCCACTTAAATAGGCACAATCATATAATATCTATATCTATATTGTCTCATATTCAGTGAAACAAATGCAATGCTATCATGTCTGTTATATAGTATTTTACAGAATATGTTCATTCATGTGTGTAAGGAAAAATGAGAGCAACCAAAAGGAGGTATGTTTGGATCTTTTATCTGCTTCAGATACTCAGACCCATTTTCCATACAGGTTAAAAAACAAATCTTATTTTCACAAAGCAGCCAGGTCAGCTTCTACAGCAGCAGACTGAATTGTTGAGTGACTCTTCAAGTGATGTGTCAGTCTGTGTCTTCGCCCAAAACTTTTGCCACAAGTGCTGCAACTGAATGGTTTTTCTCCTGTGTGGACTTTTTTGTGTTTCAAAAGACCTGATCGGTCAGAAAACCTTTTGCCACAAATAAGGCAGACCTCAGGTTTTTCTCCTGTGTGGATTTTCATATGGGCCCTCAAATGTGAATTTTGGCTGCATTTTTTGCCACAAATGCCACACTCATAAGGTTTCTCTCCTGTGTGTGTTCTTGTGTGTAATCTAAGTTCTGCCGGTCTGCGAAATGTTTTACCACATATAGAACAACAAAAAGGTTTTTCTACTGAGTGGACAACCTTATGATTAACAAGAGCTCCTTGAGTACCAAATCCTTTTCCACACTCATCACACACATATGGTTTCTCTTTGGTGTGTGTTCTTTTATGCATCTCAAAGTTTGAGCTAGTTGTAAAACTTTTACCACAATCACTACAGTCAAACAGTCCCTCTCCAGTGTGTACTCGCATATGATTCTTGTGAGATTGTTTTCCGCGAAACCTTTTACCACAAACATCACAGCTAAAAGGTTTCTCTCCAGTATGAGTGCGCATGTGTATATGAAGAGCTGATCTAGATAGAAATCTTGTCCCACAATCACCACAGGGAAAGGGACTTTCTCCTCTGTGATGTTTCATGTGTCTATTTAAATATAACTTTGCATAAAAATTTTTCCCACATTCATTACAGGCAAAGAGTCTTTCTCCTTTGTGAATTTTTATATGTCCACTAAAACTAGCCTTGCAATTAAATTTTTTTCCACAATCCCCACAGCAAAATGGTTTCTCTTCAGTGTGGGTTCTCATGTGTATTTGAAGACGTGATTTCTGCTGAAATCTTTTACCACAGTCCTCACAGCTAAAGGGTTTCTCTCCAGTGTGCACTCTCAAGTGTGCACAAAGTTGTGATTTGAAAATAAATCCTTTTCCACAATTCTTACAATTAAATGGTTTCTTTTCCAAATGATTACGCATGTGTACATTAAGACCTGACTGAAAACTAAATCTTCTCCCACAGTCACTGCATGTGAAGGGTTTATCCCCACTGTGGACTACCATGTGCATTTTTAAACCTGACTTGTGATAAAATCTTTTCTCACAGTCACTGCAGCTGAAGGGTTTATCCCCACTGTGGACTGCTATGTGTATGTTTAATCTGTATTTGCGATTAAATATTTTCCCGCAATGTTCACAGAGAAATTGTTTCTTTTCATTGTGGGTTCTCATGTGTCTCTTAAGACCTAACTTTGTTTTAAAGCTTTTCCCACAATTAGTAGAACTAACTGGTTTTCCTACAGTGTGGGTTTTCATGTGTGCTCTAAGGTTTAATTTAGAACTAAATCTTTGTCCACAGTCCCCACAGTTAAATGGCTTCTCCAAAGTGTGATTTTTGAGATGTGTCTGAAGAACTGAATTACAGCTAAATCCTTTTCCACATGTCTCACAGTTAAATGGTTTCTCCTCTGTATGGATACACATGTGAACATTAAAACACCTCTTAGAAATAAACCTTTTCCCACAATCACTACAGGCAAAATATTTATCACATCTGTGAACTTTCATGTGTCCATTTATATCTGACTTACTAGGAAATCTTTGTCCACAATCCTCACAGCTAAATGGTTTCTCTCCAGTGTGGGTTCTCATGTGAGTTTGAAGACTTGATTTCTCATCAAAACCTTTTCCACAGTTATCACAGCGAAACGGTTTTACCCCAATGTGAATTCTCGTGTGTGATCCAAGGTTTGACGCGCTGTTAAATTGTTTCCCACAGTCTCCACAGCTGTATCGTTTCTCTCCAGTGTGAATGCTCATGTGTATCTTTAACTGTGAGCTTTGAACAAACCTTTTATCACAAATATTACAGCCAAAAGGTTTCTCTCCAGCATGGAGTTTCATGTGTGTTTGAAGACATAAAAGTTGAGCAAATGTTGTACCACACGTTTCACAGCAGAATGGCCTCTCTACTGAATGAACACGCTCGTGTCTCGTAAGAGACCGTTTATGGAGATACTGTTTGCCACACTCAGAGCAGACGAAGGACATTTTGGCAGTATAATTCACACCTGGCACAGGTCCAACGGGCAGCTTCAAACCTTTATCGTACTGGTTTGTTTCAGATTCAGAATGTGGGGATTTCAGCTCATCATCACTCATATCAGTTTCAGAAGAGCCAGAATCATTGGCACCATCGGACTTACAGGTTGATTCTTGCCTTCCCTCCCCATCCGTCTCTACTTTCACCTGTTTAACTGAGCAGCTGGCCTGATCTTCTGTTTCTCTGTTGTCTGTAGTTAGGATTTGATGAAGGACCAGAGACCGAGGTTTCTCCTCATCATCTTCAGTCTTCACAGCTTCCAGGCTGACCGAGGAGCCGAGTTCTTCATCTTCAGTTTTGATCTGCACGGTCTCTGGGTCCTCTTTGTCTAAACTTGAACCCCAGTGAAGCTCCTCTGTACCAGACAGAACTGAAACACGTGGAAACAGTAAATTTGAGAACTATTTTACACAACCCTCTGTAGATTTAATATCATTTAATGCACAACTTGGTTAATGCTAAGAATTCTATTCAGATGTGGATTTATTTATCAGCCTAATTTGAATTCTGATTTTAAATCAAACTCACTGGACTCCTCATGATGAAGGTTTCTCCTCTGAGACATCCTCACACTGCTCATCTTCCTCCTCATATTCCTTGTTTGCTCAGAGATGGATATGAAGGACTTTAATTTCCAGGGTGGTGTTGTGTTGCATCGGTCTTCTCTGTTCCAGCTGCGTCAAACTGCAACACAAATATCAAACATTTGTTATGTGGAAACTCTGAGTATACAGACTGCAGTCTGCAGACTGTTCTTCAGGTTTAAAACCCATAGAGATAAATATAAGAACTAGAGTGAGTCTTGACCAGGTTACCATGTGATCTATTGTAGAAGCTGTGGTGCTAAGCAGAACAGGCAAGAGTCTGAATTTACCATCACAGTATGTGTTGGTGATATAGAGGGAAAAAGGATTGATGTACAAATCATAAAAAATGTCAATAATAACAAAATTATTAATATTTTATAGGGATGTAAGAAAATATCAATACACTGAAATATCGCGATATTTCATTTCCCGAAACTGTATCGATATTCTAAAGCCCTATATCGATTTTTAATTAAGGTTTAAAATGTCAACCTTCTTGCCAACCGCTCATTTTTATGTTGTAGTTCAGCCTCTGACCACTAGTTGGCAGCATTGAGCCAGCCATTTGGCTCCTCTACCTCTTGAGRGCCAGAGAGTAAGGGTAGCATTAGAATTGTAAGTAAACGTTAGTTTTTCTTTTTCAGTAAGAGGTTTTTATTTAATAGAATTTTTGGACAAAAAAATCGCAATATATCGCAATATATTGCCTTGCTTACAGTATCCCAATATATCGGGATGTATCGTATCGTGATCCCTCTGTTATGATATGTATCGTATCGCCAAATTCTTGCCAATACACAGCCCTAATATTTTAGAGTGCATGTCATCTATCTAATGTGCCGTATTTATTCATGTATAATACGATCTTGAGTAGGGATGAAAACAATTAACTGACTTACGATTAATTGTCGAATAATGGTTTATTAGATTACAATTTCTTCCATTCCATTAATTGAAAACATCCGTTTAAACCTTATTTCAGTGTAGCTTTGCCTTCATCCAGTAGATGGGGCTGCTGCTCTATCAACCTGGCCTTACTCTAAACCCGGCCCGGTTGAGTTGAGCAGAGAGCCGGCTGCCTCCATAATTAAACACGCAAATCTTGTTTAGTTTTATTTGCGACACAACAATAATAATGGACTACACAAAACTCGAAGGAAAAGTGCCAAAGGCTGTACAGGAATATCCAGCAGTATGACGCTAAAGACGAGAGCAGGACGACAGCGAGCACGGTAAGCTAATTTTAGCTTCTTTTTGTAGTGTTTAACTGTGTGAAATAACAAAACAAAACAAAACAAAAAGTTAGTCACTATAATTAACATGAAGTTAATCTCATCTGTGTGACGTAAACCGGCCAGTGAACAAATCAAATGAACAGTAACTTGACGTCGGATCATGCAGCAGCATGAACCACAGGGAATGTAAACAAACAGTTCCAGTACTCATTTGTACATTCACCCCTCTCAGGTCATGTTCATAGTTTGTTTTTGAGTAAATCTTTAGATTAAAATGTTACCCTGTGTTTAAATGTTAGTTTTACATTTCTCTGTTCAGGGTGGATCAAGTGTTTTACTCTTTTTTCTTTCCTTTTCTTTAATTAGAAACCTAATAGATTCCTCTTTTGTTATATTTTGTAAATATGTCCAAGTTTAGTAATGTGTGAGAAATCCACAATTTTCTGTTTATTCAGTTAGTGTTAAATACAGCTGGCACTATACATTTTATAAAATATAATACTGTACTTTTTTAATGTGGTGTGTAAAAATTAGCCTTTGTCACAGAAAGACCCTTGATTCAAGACAAATGTCAAGTTTTGCTTATCAATTAATCGTTAGTCGATCGATAAGATCAATCAACTTTAGATTAATTCATTAATCGATAACTTGCATCCCTAATCTCGAGTATAATATGATAATCATTTTTTTAGCTTAAAAAGCATAAAAACTTTAATCATCAACAACCCGTGTATAATACTACCCCACCCCCACCCCCCCAACTTTATGGATGATTTTAGGGTTAAATTTCAAGTATTATACATGAATAAATACAATAAAACTGTCAGAAAGCTGTGTATGTTATGGATTAACTAACAGAAGAGAAACAGGAAAATGTCTCATCTCACAAGTAAACAGATTTTATCTTATTTACCTCGATGCGTATGTGATCTGACCAGAACTGAAGTAATAATGTAACAGTTTAACATTAAAATTAACTTATAAAGACAATATCACTGTTATTTTTTGAAATGGTTAGCAGATGTTAGCTTGTGTAGCATACTGTTATACAGAGTGTAGCACTGCTGAATAATGCCAGTTTTTCCCCTACCATTATACAGGCGGGGTGCTCCCCGTACG
>NW_013953468.1:0-939 GCF_001266775.1 Austrofundulus limnaeus
GCGTTGTGTTTTAATATTTGGTCTGTGTTGTGTTTTAATATTTGATCTGCGTTGTGTTTTAATATTTGGTCTGTGTTGTGTTTTAATATTTGGTCTGTGTTGTGTTTTTAATATTTGGTCTGTGTTGTGTTTTAATATTTGGTCTGTGTTTTTTAATAATTGGTCTGTGATGTGTTTTAATATTTGGTCTGTGTTGTGTTTTAATATTTGGTCTGCTTTGTGTTTTAATATTTGGTCTGTGTTGTGTTTTTAATATTTGGTCTGTGTTGTGTTTTAATATTTGGTCTGTGTTGTGTTTTAATAATTGGTCTGTGATGTGTTTTAATATTATGTCTGTGATGTGTTTTAATATTTGGTCTGAGTTGTGTTTTAATATTTGGTCTGGGTTGTGTTTTAATATTTGGTCTGAGTTGTGTTTTAATAATTGGTCTGTGATGTGTTTTAATATTTAGTCTGTGTTGTGTTTTAATATTTGGTCTGAGTTATGTTTTAATATTTGGTCTGCGTTGTGTTTTAAAATTTGATCTGCGTTGTGTTTTAATATTTGGTCTGAGTTATGTTTTAATATTTGGTCTGCGTTGTGTTTTAAAATTTGATCTGCGTTGTGTTTTAATATTTGGTCTGAGTTATGTTTTAATATTTGGTCTGCGTTGTGTTTTAAAATTTGATCTGCGTTGTGTTTTAAAATTTGGTCTGCGTTGTGTTTTAAAATTTGTTCTGCGTTGTGTTTTAAAATTTGGTCTGCGTTGTTTTAAAATTTGGTCTGGGTTGTGTTTTAATATTTGGTCTGGGTTGTGTTTTAATATTTGGTCTGCATTGTGTTTTAATATTTGGTCTGCGTTGTGTTTTAATATTTGGTCTGAGTTGTGTTTTAATATTTGGTCTGAGTTGTGTTTTAATATTTGGTCTGAGTTGTGTTTAAATATTTGGTCTATGTTG
>NW_013953468.1:1939-2559 GCF_001266775.1 Austrofundulus limnaeus
TGTGTTTTAATATTTGGTCTGCGTTGTGTTTTAATATTTGGTCTGCGTTGTGTTTTAATATTTGGTCTGCGTTGTGTTTTAATATTTGATCTGCGTGTGTTTTAATATTTGGACTGCGTTGTGTTTTAATATTTGGTCTGCGTTGTGTTTTAATATTTGGTCTGCGTTGTGTTTTAATATTTGGTCTGCGTTGGATTTTAAAAATCTTGTTGTGTTTTAATATTTGGTCTATGTTGTGTTTTTAATATTTGGTCTGCGTTGTGTTTTAATATTTGGTCTGCGTTGTGTTTTAATATTTGGTCTGCGTTGTGTTTTAATATTTGGTCTGCGTTGTGTTTTAATATTTGGTCTGTGTTGTGTTTTAATATTTGGTCTGCGTTGTGTTTTAATATTTGATCTGTGTTGTGTTTTAATATTTGGTCTGTGTTGTGTTTTAATATTTGGTCTGCGTTGTGTTTTAATATTTGTTCTGGGTTGTGTTTTAATATTTGGTCTGTGTTGTGTTTTAATATTTGGTCTGGGTTGTGTTTTAATATTTGGTCTGGGTTGTGTTTTAATATTTGGTCTGGGTTGTGTTTTAATATTTGGTCTGTGTTGTGTTTTAATATTTGGTCTGGGTT
>NW_013953468.1:3683-8058 GCF_001266775.1 Austrofundulus limnaeus
GTCCGGACACGCATTAGGATTTATGCACACACACACGCACACACACACACACACACACACACACACACGGCACAAAGTGCCTCCAGGTGTGGAGGAGGATGAACGAACACCATCAGCATGACGACGTGGATGAGTCGGTCCGGTTCCTGCTGGCTCTGTTAAAACCGGTTCTGTAGATCTGAGATTCATCCTGAATGAGACGATGACCCAACATCCTGGTCCTGTTTGATCCTAGTTAGGGTCTCAGGAGCCGTTAGGGTCTCAGGAGCCGTTGGGGTCTCAGGAGCCGTTGGGGTCTCAGGAGCCACCGGGTCGTTTGGTTTGTCGACGCGCAGCAGAGAAGCTAACAGATCTTCATGCTAAAGCTAAAAGCTAAAGCTAAAGGCTAGTCCATGGTCCTCGGACCACAGCTGACAGGATGATTAAAAAGCAGAGGTTTCGTGGGACTGTGGGCACACACTCAGGATGGACGCAATAATAAATGTGACCCCAGGTTAATCAGAAGTGTTTGATTTCTGTCTGAGGGGAGAAGATCCAGAAGGATCCACAGGAAATCATCAAAATGTGAGAACCAGGCCGACCGGACCAGAGGTTTGGGGTTTGAATCCCTCCATGTCTGTAAACCTCCCTGATCCGATGAGTTGAATCTTGACCCGGTCCGTCCCGAGGCTCTTATTGTTGCTGGAAGGACAGAGCAGGTGACAGCTGATCCGGTCCCACCAGGTGAAATCGGACCTTTTCGGTGTGGTTTCTGCAGAACCAACGTGTCTGAAGCGGGCTCTGCGCTTCTTCTGGGCTCTGTGACGGTGGCGGTTCTTTCTGGACGAGGGGGGACCCGGTTCTGATCAGAACCATTTGTTTGGACTCGTTCTTGGTTTTAGTCAGATTTATTTTGGTGCCTCTGCAGCTCGTCTCCACCTTTCCTCCAGGACTGAGTCTGCTGTCCAACTTCAACTTTCAAAGAAGGGATTCTTTTTCTTTTTCTGTTTCTGTTTGTTTGTTTGTTTGTTGACCTGAACCAGGATTCATAGCGTTTGATTCTTCCTGTTGAACCGAAGCCTCTTGTGCACTTTTTGTGATTCTTGTTTAATATTGTACAAAACAATCGGTAAAGTTTAGTTTAATTACAACAAACGACTCGTGTCTTTTTGTCGGGATTAAAAAAACAAACAAACAAAAAATGTTTGTTTCTTTTATAAAACTTCAGTAACGGGAAAAAAACACTTCAGACCCTCTTTTCAACCAATCAGAACGGACCTTTGTGTGTCGTTTCTACAGAACCAACATGTCCGCTCTGCTTCCTGTCAGAGCTACTGTCTCCTCAGAATTAGATCAATAAAAGCATTAATGCACCCCCATACCATCAGAGAGGCAGGATCATTCGCTGTCAATGTTCCCTGCAGCTCTGATGCTTTTATTTTGATATTTACAGACACAAATTCAGCCTGTTTCCTGCAGCTTCTGGTGCTTTTATTTTGATATTTACAGACCTGAGTTCAGCCTGTTTCCTGCAGCTTCTGGTGCTTTTATTTTGTCAGGCTGGATGAGAACTGCTGAGGAGGTGGAAAAAAGCCCCCCCCCCCCCGTGATTTATTGAATTTTTACCTTACATGGAGCTAAATATAGCTGCTAACTCAGACCCGTTCAGAGTGTCTGTCTCGGTCTGAGACGTGGATCAGGTTCTGAGATCAGAGCGAGTGTTTGAGGGGGAGGGAAACACCTGAAACTCAAACACGCTGCTGTTGCCATGGAAACTCAAACCCACTCAGTGTTTTATAAAAAATAAAAAGTACAGATGATGATGATGGACTTAAAGGTTTCAGTGAAACCTTCCCAAACAGAAACTCAGTCACGTTTTAACATTTTATCACTTTGATGTTTGAAAAGCAGAAAAAAAAAACATCTGAATGAACCTGAGGTCAGCAGGTAAACACACCTGTCTGTCACTCTTATCCCTCAGAGACCCCCTCCACATCCTGGAGGACCCCCAGGTGTGTGGTGAAGCCAGCACTCACCTGATATTAACTCACTATATGAGCGCCTTTCAAAATAAAAGCGCCCTTCCAGTTAAGTTCACTCAGTTTCCTTCCTGCAGCTATAAAAAAACAGCATTTGAAGTTTTTTTTTTTTACCTGAGTTGCTGAGCTTATTACTGGAAAACACTTTTCCAGTAACTTCTCTCTCTCTTTTTGATGAATTATTATTTTGAAATTTGACATCAGATCTGGATGATCTTTGGTGGGTGTGCTCTAGGGGTGTCCCTGTGTCACCCTGAAGTGGTAAAAGTTTCTGGAAACAAAGTTTTTCAGAATAAGCACAGCAACTTTGTGATTATAACCCACTGAAAAGTTTTAAAGACTTTTAATTTGAAGTTTCACATCACATCCGGTTGAAACCGTGTCAACTTAATGAGGTGTTTTAGTCTGCAGTGAAATTATTGGATGTCATCAGAAAGCTTTTTACAAAGTGTCACATGTCAAATATTTTTTCTACAGTCCTAAAGGCTGAGCTGTAAAAGCTCTGTAAGTCTTTATATAAATTATGGACAATCTGCACAGTTTGACATGTAAATGACTGAACTTTTAAAGCTGCTGGTAGGAAACTGAGGGAACTTAAGGACGCTTTTATTTTGAAAGGCGTTCATATTTGAGGGCACCGTAAAGTGTAGTGTAGATGTGCACTTCACCCTGGACCTCCTCAGCTGACTCCTTTAGATCCAGAGGAGCAGGTCTACTGAGGACGCCTTGGTCTGGTTCTGATCCAAACCTGGAGACCCCAGCTGAGGGGTGGAGCTTAGCGGGACCAGTAAATCAACTCTTTCGTCACCACGACCGACCGGAGCAACAGCCTCATTACTGAGGAGGAGGTCCTGACCAGGAACCTGAAGTCCTCGGACCCTGAGGAGGGGTTCTGTTCTGGAAGCTCGATCCGTTTGTTTTTAGTTTGTAGCAGAAAATATCAGTTTAGTTTCACAAATATTTACACATAAATCATTTTTATTCATCATGATGTAAAGAATCAACAGTTCTCAGGAGATAATTTATTAAATATGAAATAATTTTCAGTATTTTTATAAATCGAGCTCATTAATGCTGATCCAAAGGTCTCATTCATGCTTCTGGACCTGAACCGGGTTCTGGAGCGGATCAGACCAGACTTCAGGTCCAGGAAAGTCCAGGTGTGACCTCTGACCTGTGAGGGGTCTCGTTAAAAACAGATGAAATAATAAAGCATTAAATGAAAACAGGAAGTGGAGTTTCAGCCTGCTGCTGAGTGGGCGACACCGCCTGTCTCTGTTACCATGGCAACAGGACGGMGAGCTTCAGCCCCTCCCCTACCTGTCGCCCACGCACAACTGAGACGAGACATCTGAGGCCGCTGGGCGGGGCTTCACCTGCACAGGAGAGACACAAATAAACAAACAGATAAACAAACAAATTAAACAGCTGAACACACAAACAAATAAACTAATAAACTTGTAAACAAACAAAACAGGTAAACAAACAAACAAAATTAACAGGTAAACTAATTCACAGACAAATAAACAGGTCAAAAATAAACAGGTAAACAAAAAACAAGCAGGTAAACTCATAAACAAACATGTAAAAAAATAAAAACGTTTAAAAAATTGGTAAACAAACAAACAGGTAAACAAATAATCAAGTAAACAAACAAAGAGGTAAAAAAGCTGCAGGTCTGAGAACAGCAGAAAACTCCTGAAAGAAATCAAATCAGGTTTTATTTCAATTTAATTCTGATTGTTTTTGTTTAATTTGTTTTTAACATCAGATGATTGACAGCTGGGACATGATTGACAGCAGGACATGATTGACAGCTGGGACATGATTGACAGCAGGACATGATTGACAGCTGGACATGATTGACAGCTGGACATGATTGACAGCTGGACATGATTGACAGCAGGACATGATTGACAGCTGGGACATGATTGACAGCAGGACATGATTGACAGATTGGACATGATTGACAGCAGGACATGATTGACAGCTGGGACATGATTGACAGCTGGGACATGATTGACCGCTGGGACATGATTGACAGCTGGGACATGATTGACAGCTGGATTTGATTGACAGCTGGGACATGATCGACAGCAGGACATGATTGACAGCTGGGACATGATTGACAGCAGGACATGATTGACAGCAGGACATGATTGACCGCTGGGACATGATCGACAGCAGGACATGATTGACAGCTGGGACATGATTGACAGCTGGGACATGATTGACAGCAGGACATGATTGACAGCAGGACATGATTGACCGCTGGGACATGATTGACAGCTGGGACATGATTGACAGCTGGGACATGATTGACAGCAGGACATGATTGACAGCAGGACATGATTGAC
>NW_013953468.1:14112-15183 GCF_001266775.1 Austrofundulus limnaeus
TGTGTGTGTGTGTGTGTGTGTGTGTGGGTGTGTGTGTGTGTGTGTGGAAGGTGATGTTTAGTTAAAGTTAATTACAACCATAGTTGTAGAGGTGAAACGACTCAGTTTCCAGCAGATTACAGCAGAATCTGAGTCCAGATTACAGCTGAACCTGAGTCCAGATTACAGCTGTAATCTGCACTCAGATTCTGCTGTAATCCGAGTCCAGATTACAGCTGTAACTGAGCTCTAACTGGTCCACTGGTTGATGATATATTTTGCTAACAGGACAGAAGAGGCTGACCTCTCTGAAGGACCTCAGTCTGCTCAGAGTCTTCTCCCTCTCCTGGTCCACCCACTGTTTCCTCCTCTGCTCCTCCTCCTTCCTCCTCTCTCGTTTCTGCAGACAACACAGGTCATTACTGTGGATCCTCTGTGGGGGGGGGGCTTGTTGCCGTGGTGACGTACCAGGTGGACCTGGTGGTGCTGGCTGAACAGTAAGGAGCTGTGCCTGGCAGCTGCCTGCTTCTGCTCCTGAGCCTCGGTGCACTGATCCTGCAGAAACACCAGATTCAGAGACTATATTTAATCCTGAGTTTAATCCAGGGTCTGCTGTCTTGAAAACACAGGGTTTCACCAAAAGGTTTTAATCTGACCTGATGAAGGAAGCTGTTACTCAACATTCTGTTCTGGTTTAATCTGGAAACTAAACTCCTGGAGCCACCTGAGCCCCACCAGGTGAGCTGATTAAASAACAAACTGAACAGATTTGATTCATTTTTCAGAAACTCTCCATCTAAAGCTTGGTTTTGTTGGGAAGCAGGATGTTCAGGTTGTTTGAGGACCCGCTGGGAGCTAGAGGAGCAGATTAGGTTGGATTATAATCTCAGTAAAAAGCTCTTATCACTTAATCTGATACATTTAGGTGAGATATCAAACTCGTTTTGAGTTTCTTTAAGGAAACAAGCTTCTTTTACATTTCATGAGTTCTGATGACTGTAAAACATGAAGAATGAAGATAAATCTGCTGAAACCATGTTTCATTCTGTAGACCGACTGCCAGAGGCTTTATAGTAGTAGTAGTACTTGGAG
>NW_013953468.1:15678-17055 GCF_001266775.1 Austrofundulus limnaeus
TCACTTATAATTCTCCATATTTCTTCAGAATACTCATTTTTATCATTCTCCTCAGTAAATACAAGGAAGTTTTAACAACTTTCTGTAGTTTATTTTTATGTAATTTCAGTGTTTTGTGTCTTCTGCATCATTTAAAGGAACTTAATGATGATGTTTATAATTTGTGTCAGTATAATATTATCACTGTGGGAGGACGGATGCTAGCAGTAAAGCTAGCAGTAAAAACAATAAGGTTTGGGTCCTGAGGTCCAACTTCATCTTTATTTTTCTGTTTGGGTCACTGACATGCATCAGGTCATTTCCTCTTCCTGTTTAACTCATTACATGTAAAAACAGCCTGAAGGTCCATAGTAGTCAAATAAAACTCAGGATCAGTTTTTATGACTGTTTTAAAGACTCTCTTCATGCGTGAGGCTTAAATAAAAAATGTGTTTTTATAAAATATAAATATATGAATTATCTGTTTTCAGTGCAGAGCTGATGTCAGACAGTTTCCTCACCTTTTTGTTGCGAAGGTAAGCTCTCCGAGCACAGATGTTTCCCCTCTTGGTCTCTAAGGCCTGCAGGCGTCTCCGGAGCTGGGTGACCCGAGGCGGGTCCCCCTGATGAGGACCTGAGTGGATCAGACTCTGCAGCTCCTCAGGGTCCTCACACACGTCGTAGTAGACCACCTCGTCCTTCAGCTCTGCAGCAAAACCAGCAGAAACCTCTTTTTAACCAGAAACCTGCAGGATGGTGGCCCTGCAGGACCAGGACTGGACAGGTCTGTACAGTGGCCCTGCAGGACCAGGACTGGACAGGTCTGGTTGGATCACCTGGATCAGATCCAGAAGAATAATCTGACCTTTAATCTGTCTCCTCAGGGTTTCTATCTGAGCCACCAGCAGCTGCTCCTCGTTCTTCAGGATCTCAAACTTGGTGTCATAAAGTTCCAGCTGGGTCTCGTAGAACTGCAGCTCCAGCTGGTCCACGGAGTCCAGCTGCTGCCCRTCCTCAAACGCAGACCTGGGATCAGCGCTCTGGTTCTGGACTCCTCCTGACAGGTTCTCCAGCTGCACACAAACAACAGCTGTTTGGACTCTCTGGTAAAACCTCCACTGGAGACAGTTTTACTTTTTAAACAGATTTTAAATCTGGATAACAGAGAAACTCTCACAACCAGAGGGTCCAAACATTTTAAATTAAAAACAGTTTCCCTGAGAGGGCCAAAAATAAACAATATTTTCCCTGAGAGGGCCAAAATTAAAAAAAAATATTTTCCCTGAGAGGGCCAAAATTAAATAAATATTTTCCATGAGAGGGCCAAAATTTAAAACAAATATTTTCCCTGAGAGGGCCAAAATTAAATAAATATTTTCCATGAGAGGGCCAAAATTT
>NW_013953468.1:18842-19524 GCF_001266775.1 Austrofundulus limnaeus
CTGAGAGGGCCAAAATTAAAAAAATATTTTCCATGAGAGGGCCAAAATTAAAAAAATATTTTCCATGAGAGGGCCAAAATTAAAAAAATATTTTCCATGAGAGGGCCAAAATTAAAAAAAATATTTTCCCTGAGAGGGCCAAAATTAAAAAAATATTTTCCATGAGGGCCAAAATTAAAAAAATATTTTCCATGAGAGGGTCAAAATTTAAAAAAAATATTTTCCATGAGAGGGCCAAAATTAAAAAAATATTTTCCATGAGGGCCAAAATTAAAAAAATATTTTCCATGAGGGCCAAAATTAAAAAAAATATTTTCCATGAGAGGGCCAAAATTAAAAAAATATTTTCTATGAGAGGGCCAAAATTAAAAAATATTTTCCATGAGAGGGCCAATCCCATGCAGGAAGCATCAGGTAGAGCTCAGTGTTAGTTAGCAGGGCTCAGGTGGAGAAATGAGACGAGAAACATGATGTTTACTGTTTTAAAGTTAATTACAACCATGATGCTCATGTTGGAAGCGACACGTCAGAGGATGAACCGTTCCGGTGAAGTAGAGTTTTATTTATGAACGGAGGTTTATAGTAACTAAGTACATTTACTTTGTTACAGTACTTAGGTAGTTTTTTTAAGGTTTGGAATTTTACCAATCATTTTTTAAACAGCTACTTTTACTTTGTTACA
>NW_013953468.1:20817-22891 GCF_001266775.1 Austrofundulus limnaeus
AATACACACACACACACACACATTTTATATATATGTGTGTGTGTGTGTGTATTTTTAGTATTTTTTTCCTTTTCATTTTGTTTTATGATTTTTTAATGTATTTTGTTTTTGCTTAAATGAACTGAATAAACTAAACTAAACTAAACTACTGACAGGACCGTTAGAGGAGACACCTGAGAGACGTACTCTGTCTTTAATTGCCTCCTTCCTGCGGCTCAGACACATCTCTGCGGCTCTCATGTGCTGCAGCGTTTCTTTAGCTAACAGGAAGCGGAGTTTCTCCAGCCTGGGAGCTGCAGAGGCCCAGGCTGCAGGTCCAAACCGACGCTTGTCCTCCTCCATCTGCTTCACCAAACCTGCACAACAACAGAGTCTGAGAGCTGAAACAGCTGCAACATGGAGCACTAACAACAGAACCAGCTAAATAAACAACAACAACATCATCTACCTGCCAAAGCCTTTGAAGTCTGAGCAAAGTAGGTGACGGTGATGTCCTGGATGGAGGCGGCTGCTTCTTCTGCCTTCATCCTCCACTCCTCCGCCTCCTTCTCCAGAGCTGCAATTCTCTTTGGACCCAAATCCTCAAACTCCAAAGATTTCTGCAGGAAAAACAAACCCAGGTCAGTTTACTCCTGAGGTCTGCTCCACAGCTTTAACAAGCTCGTTTCATGTTTATTCAGAAGTAAAAACTGAGTAAATACATCCTCAGTAATGTCTGCTGAAATGTAGTTTTGTGTTTACCAGAATCTCCATCTTGTACAGGCTGGCCAGTTCCCTCATGTCTCTGAAAGGCTGCAGCAGGAAGTGGAAGAAGGTGGTGGCCACCGTCACCAGGTCCTGGTAGGCTGYGTCTTCCTCTTCGTAGGTTCTGAGCAGCGCCACCATCCGGTCCGATCTGCTGTGACTCTGCAGCAGCTGGAGATACGAAACATGGAGGCAACCCTGCGTGAGCTGAWCCTGAGCTCAGTGACGCTAACCTTTAGCCTTTAGCCTCTGATAGCGCCAAGTGATTAGAACAACTSAAGTGTTTACAGGGAACATTTTGGTTTTGACCGTGTGGGTCAATAAACGTACAGTTACTGAACTTTACAAGATGCAACATGAGAGGACTGAAAGAAGGAGAAAACCAGCCCAAAACCTACAGAACAGAAGCCTGAAAGCAGCTAAAGAACAGCCTGAAACAAGCTAAAGAACAGCCTGAAAGAAGCTAAAGAACAGCCTGAAACAAGCTAAAGAACAGCCTGAAACAAGTTAAAAACAGCCTGAAACAAGCTAAAGAACAGCCTGAAACAAGCTAAAGAAATGCCTGAAACAAGCTAAAGAAACACCTGAAACAAGCTAAAAAACAGCCTGAAACAAGCTAAAGAAATGCCTGAAACAAGCTAAAGAAATGCCTGAAACAAGCTAAAAAACAGTCTGAAAGAACCTAAAGAACAGCCTGAACCAAGCTAAAGAACAACCTGAAAGAAGCTAAAAAAAACAGCCTGAAACAAGCTAAAAAACAGCCTGAAACAAGCTAAAGAACAACCTGAAAGAAGCTAAAAAACAGCCTGAAAGAAACTAAAAAACAGCCTGAAAGAAACTAAAGAATAGTCTGAAACAGCTAAAGAACGGCCTGAAACAAGCTAAAGAACAGCCTGAAACAAGCTAAAGAACAGCCTGAAACAGCTAAAGAACAGCCTGAAACAAGCTAAAGAACAGCCTGAAACAAGCTAAAGAAACGCCTGAAACAAGCTAAAGAAACGCCTGAAACAAGCTAAAGAAACGCCTGAAACAAGCTAAAGAAAAGCCTGAAACAAGCTAAAGAACAGCCTGAAACAAGCTAAAGAACAGCCTGAAACAAGCTAAAGAACAGCCTGAAACAAGCTAAAAAACTGCCTGAAACAAGCTAAAAAACTGCCTGAAACAAGCTAAAGAACAGCCTGAAACAAGCTAAAGAACAGCCTGAAACAAGCTAAAAAAACAGCATGAAACAAGCTAAAGAACAGCCTGAAACAAGCTAAAAAACTGCCTGAAACAAGCTAAAGAACAGCCTGAAACAAGCTAAAGAACAGCCTGAAAGACACCTGAAAAC
>NW_013953468.1:23823-28792 GCF_001266775.1 Austrofundulus limnaeus
GAAAGATTTTCCTGTTGGATTTTGTGTCAAACTTAACATAATTTTAGATTTAAACTTATAAAAAGTGGTAAGTTTCACTGGACAAATGGGTTGCTAATTTATTATTTTAGCTACTGTTTTGCTAATTTTAGCTTTTGTTTAGATGTTTTTAGCTGCAACTCAGTAAATGTCAGCCTCACCTGGTACTTTGTTTTTTATCTAGTTTATGGTTTATTAGAAGTACGGACAGGTTTTGTGTTGTTAGAAGTCTTTTTGAACYTATAATAAATAAATATTGAGACTTAGCTACAAACCGGAAGTAAACAACTAGATGTCGAAAGGAACTCTGGGTAATGTTAAAGATCAATGCAGATTATTCCAACAGAACTGGTTGTGTTTTCAGAGTTGATCCTGACATGTTTAGTGATTAGGAGTCGGAGGCTGCGGTCACGCGCCTCACCTGTCTCAGGTGACCTTTGACCCTCGACACCTCCTCCTGCAGGCTCTTCTTCTTGAACTCCTGCAGGTTTTCAAAGTACTCCTCCACGTGCCGCTCATCCTGGCCGAACAGAGTTTCCAGAACAATCTTCCTGCCGCACAGGTCGATGGCTGAGCTGAAATACTTCTCCAGGTTCCGACACGGAGAGTCCAGATCCCGCCCGGCATCGTCCGGATCCTCCGGGCCCGACCTCCGGTTCAGAAACAGCAAGTCCCAGATGTTMCTCTCCTCGAACCGGGTCAGGTCCGGGAAGCAGCCCCCCAACACGTCCGCCACACAGACGAACTGCTGGTGGATGTTGTTCAGGTCGCTGACGGAGAAGAGTCCGGCCCAGCTCACCTGAGGGTCCCCGACCGTCACTTCGRCTCTCCGGTTCCGCCGCTGTAAGGTCCGGTTGTGACAGGTGACCGCGAACTTGGACTCGATAACGTTCCACTGGACGATGAAGCCCAGCTTGAACTTCTCGTCCTCCTCGAAGATGTCGCTCCTGACGGCCACCCAGCCCTCCAGGCTGTCCAGCCGCTCCAACTCCATGTTTAACAGCTCAGCCGCGGCTCCACGAAGCTGCTGACTCTGTTTACAGCGTCCGCCATTTTCTGTGACGTCAGCTGCCTTCAYGGACCGCGTGATTAACTGGAACTTTTTCAAAATACTGCGTTTGAGAGCAGGAAAAACTTTGAAACAGCGGACAAAACAACTGGTGCTGGGTCATTCTAAGATCCCAACTGCTGGACTCGGACACGTATGAAGAATAATTCATTTGATCGTATTTAATGAATTTATTTTTCAAAATTAACACTTTAAGATTAGCGGTTTGTCGCCACATTTAGAAAGGTTGTTGCGTTTTTATCTCATTCTTGGCTTATTTGACAACATTAAAATATTTAAAATAAACGTATGAAAGCTCAACAGTAACAGATCTGAGTTTTACAAGGTGATGAGCAGTCGAGGAGTCATAAACACGTTAAAATCAAATCAAAAACGTTTCGTTTGGTTTGTCAGAGAAATTTACGAGGTTCAGTGAACGCACCACAACTTTTAACCTTTAAATCACGTGATCCGGGATTTCCAGCTTCAAATCCAACCAAGTGGAGCCTAAAAGTGTTTTATGTGTTGTTTTCTGTTAATGTTTATTTTTAATCTACGTGTTTTTACTCAGCTCAATGTGGCTTTTGATTTTTATAACTTCTTTATAAAAAAWTTTTTTTTCAAAATAAAATTTTCAGTCTCTTTAAAATGTTGAAATCTAATTTTCTGTCTATTTTTTGATGTCATTTTGCTAATTTGACCTTTTAGCTATTGTTCTGCTACTTTTAGCTGATATTTAGTCGCAGATAATTTTAGTTTCAGGGACAGTTTTGTTAATTTTGTTTTTAAGCTAAAGTTTGCCAATTTTAGCTTTAAATTACTGTTCTGCTTGTTTATTTAAGCTTTTTATCCATGTATTTTCTAATTATCCTGTCTGCCTCTGCAGGACTTTATTTGAGCGCGTCTCATCTTTTGTTCAGTGTAAAAGTTTCTGACTGGATGTTTGACATGTCTGACATCTGAGCTGAGGCTAATTTTAGCTTGCAGCTGAAGGCTGGGCTGCTTTCAAAAGCTGCTCAGACTCAACTCAGCCCTGAAATGTTTCTCAGTACGGACTAGTTTTCAGGTAATTTTCTACGAGCTCTTCATTTATTCATTTTTCATTTATTCATTTTTCATTTATTCTTTTTTCATTTATTCTTCCACACAGGCCAGGACTTTAATTAAAGTTAAAACAACCTGTTGGTGTGAAATATTCAGAACTGTTGRTGTTTAAACTGAAGAAATGATGAAAATAGTCAATTTACTGCAGATTAAACTGAAGATTAAAAAACAGCAAAACACTGAAGCAAAAGTAAAGACTGGATAAAAGCTAAAGTTATTTGCTTAAAGTGCTAGCAATATCAAAACTAGCTAAAAATTAATGTACCAAAAAGCTAACTAAATGTTAAACATCTCAAAATGTTTGCTAGATAACAAAAGTAGTAATAAGTAGCTGAAAGCTAACAGTGCCAAAAACTAGCTTTATGCTAAGTCTTAAAATGCTAACTAGAAATCAAACATATTGAAAAGCTAAATGTACCAAAAAGTTAGTTACAGTATATGCTAAAAGTTTCAAAATGCTAGCTAGATGCCAAAAAGTAGCTAAAAGCTAAACGTACCGAAACTAGCTTTATGCCAAAAGTCTCAAAATGCTAGCTACAAACATACATATCAAAAAGCTAAATAACAAAATGTTAGCTGTATGCTAAATGTGACAAAATGCTAGCTAGATGCCAAAAAATAGATAAAAGCTAAATGTAACAAAAAGCTAACTATATGTTAAGTCTCAAAATGCTAGCTACAAACATATCAAAAAGTGAAATAACAAAATATTAGCTGTATGCTAAACATAACAAAATGCTAACTAGATGCCAAAAAGTAGCTAAAAGCTGAATGCACAAAAATAGCTTCATCAAGAATCGTTTGTCATTCATACACCACATCAGGAACGAATGAAATTTGYAGTTTAGAACATTCGTCCGGAGAAACACACACATGACAAACATGGAGGAACGAATGTCCAGGTCTTTTGCAACGTAGTGCGCTACCTTGCAGTTTAGAATACACACACATAGGAAGGATGAGTTAAAAAAAGAGCTTTGATTCTGTGTTTCATACAGAAAAACGCACGAGCATATGCTCCAAAAAACTACTCTGTGAAATGGTTTTTGTGCTAAAAATATCAAAATGCTAGCTACAAACAAACATCAAAAAGCTAAATAACAAAATGCAATATGCCAAAAAGTAACTCAAATCAGAACAGTAGCTAAACATAGAACAGCTAACATAGAACAGTAGCTAAACATAGAACAGCTAACATAGAACGGTAGCTAAACATAGAACAGCTAACATAGAACAGTAGCTAAACGTAGCCCAAGACAAAACCAGATCCAGCAGCTGAAGCAGATTTCAGAACAATGATTTGACGACATTTTTGTTTTTTTATAAGAAAATGTTTGTAAATAAAGTTAAAAAATGTTAAGAAAAAACCTAAATTCAGAGCAGCCATCAGCTGAACGAGCCGAACGCTCTGCTTTATAAACAGCTAAAATAACACAAAGTGTTGAGAAGATCCTGACCCTGACCCTGTCCTCTGTCCCGACAGCCTGTCTTCATGGATCCGAGGCTGGACGTGATCTCAGAGGAAGGTGAGGACCAGGACTTCAGCAGAGACCCGGTCCCGGTGCTGAACCCGGCTGCAGAGCGGAGAGGAAGAACCTTCCAGAGGTTCTCCGTCAGCACCAACGACTCGCTTCGGTTTGAACCCTGTGAGGACAGCTCCCCGTCTCCCACCGGGGCAGAAGATGGACACGATGAAGACGATGTCTTCAGGAGAGGAGGGGCTGAGGTGGGGACAAAGAAACAAAAAAATAAACTCAACATTTACTGACAGCTTTGCTTGACCCAAGGGCAGCAGGAGGGTTGAAGCAATCCAAGTGCTGAAAGGTGATCCTGTCTTTCAGACTGAGCTGCTGTCCATCAGGACTCGGCTGCAGGACAAAGTCTCTGAGATGGAAAACTTCGCTGGTCACCTGGAGGAGATCTTCCTCACTGTGGAGGTAAACAAAACCTTTCATTTGCTCTCACAGAACTGGACCAGAGGCCCTGTAGAACTCTGGACCGCTCTGTGTCCAGGAGAACTTCGGGCGGCAGGAGCAGAACCTGGAGCAGCACTACAACGAGGTCCTGCAGACGCTGTCGCAGCGCTACGACGAGCGGGCAGGCGGGCTGGAGGAAGAGAAGAAGGGCAAGCTGGAGGCCCTGTACGCTCAGCTGCTGCTCTGTGGACGGGCTCTGGACCGCTCCAAGGATCTGATCGAGGCCGCCCAGGAGGTCCGCCGCGCCCCGGACCCCCGGCTGTTCCTGAAGGTCAGCAGGGTCTGGCTGAAACAGGTGGATTCAATTAAAAACGGCTGATTGATTTCTGTCTTTTTGTTGACAGACGGTCGTCCCCATCATGAAGAGGTAACAAAGCTCTGACTGAGGTCACATGGAGGGTTTCATGGGTTCAGACTTTCAGCTTCAACAAAAACAAACTCAAACAAACCGTGAAGTCTTAAATTTTTGTTTGTTTTTGTTTACTGTCCTGAAAAGAAAAAGAAAGAAAGAAAGAAAATGTAGGTCCTCTGGACGGGTTCTTTAATGAAACGGTTCGTTTCTCCTCCAGGAGCCCTGAGTCACACTTTTTTGCTCACAGTGGGCGGAGTCTTACTCGCAATAACAGCATTGTAGGAGGAAGACAACTGGACACAAAGGCCTTACGACAAAGATTAGTTCACCCCAAAGATCCAGCAAAAACAGAGTAACATTGTGTATGCTGTTAAGTGTCAGGACTGTGATCAGTCATACATCGGGGAAACAAAACAGCCACTGTTCAAAATAATGAACCAGCACAGAAGACCTACATCATCAGGTCAGGAC
>NW_013953468.1:29986-30915 GCF_001266775.1 Austrofundulus limnaeus
GTTGTTTACTCCTCTTCAGGATGGAGGACTTCTCCAGAGAGGAGGTGGACTTCTCCCTATCAACGAGCGAAGAGTTCAACACGCCGCTCGCTGATCTGTCCGACGTCAAAACCATGATGGACTCCATCAACGTGGTCCCAGGTAGGATTTAAAMCCCACCGGGCTGCAGCTTCTCAACAGAAGCCGAAGTTCGGCCACGTTTGTTTTCATCGACGGTCTTTAAAAGCTTTTGTGTTCTGACCTGAAAACAGCGCCGTCGGCCCCGGTCATCAACCCGCAGACGCCCAACTCAGCCACGCAGACGTCCCTGCGGGTGTTCTGGAGCCTGTTCTCCGACGACACCGTGGAGTTCTACGAGCTCTACTACAGGCCCGTCCTGGAGGACTCACCTGTGGACGGCACCAGCACACCTGGTACCACTCAGTCAGGACAACGTTCAGAACTACAGCTGAGAAAACAGAACCTCAGAAATGAGCTAAACAGTAGCTAAAAGCTAAAAGGAGCAGTTGTTGTGTGGTGACAAGTGAAAACCCACCTGTCTTGTGTTCAGACTCAGCTGTTTTCTCACCTGTCTTGTGTTTAGACTCACCTGTCTTGTGTTCAGACTCACCTGTCTTGTGTTTAGACCCACCTGTCGTTCAGACTCACCTGTCTTGTGTTCAGACTCACATGTCTTGTGTTCAGACTCACCTGTCTTGTGTTCAGACTCACTTGTCGTTCAGACTCACTTGTCTTGTGTTCAGACTCACCTGTCTTGTGTTCAGACTCACCTGTCTTGTGTTTAGACTCACCTGTCTTGTGTTCAGACTCACTTGTCGTTCAGACTCACTTGTCTTGTGTTCAGACTCACCTGTCTTGTGTTCAGACTCACCTGTCTTGTGTTCAGACTCACCTGTCTTGTGTTCAGACTCACTTGTCGTTCAGACTCA
>NW_013953468.1:34077-38531 GCF_001266775.1 Austrofundulus limnaeus
ATACATACATACATACATACATACATACATACATACATACATACATACATACATACATACTTATAAAACCATATTCTAATATAACCGTTTTATGTATTACCTGGAAGATTGATATCTAGTACAAACAGAGTACCTTTAGGGTATGTACATGTACTTAAGAGTGTACATRCATGAGTACCAGGTTGTATTTTGAAGTGATTCATTACCATGTAAAGTACTTTTACCCTATGTAGTGAGTACCAGGCTGTATTTTGAAGTGACTCATTACYCTGTAAAGTACTTATACCCTACATGGTGTGTAGCAGGCTGTAAGTAATCCTGACATGTCTGACCAGGTGCATGGTAGGCGTGCCCACCTGTCAGTGTGTGATCCAGCTGCAGGCGGGACTACAGTACCTGGTCTCTGTGAGAGCCGTCAACATCGGGGGGGCCAGCGACAGGAGTGATGTCATCACGGTGTCCACGACAGGTAAACACAAACATCACGTAAAAAACAAAGTTCCTGTTTTCATTCTGGGGCCTAAAGGGTTCAAATATTTAAAGTATCAAAAGATTTTACTTTATTTAAAATAAAATTACCCATTAACATCTTTTCACTTCCTTCTTTAGCTACACTTCCGCTACTTTTAGCATGCTGTGCTACTTTTAGCTACTGTTTTCCTTCTCTTAGGCCACTGTTTTACGTGTCGACCCTCCTGCTGTCCTTGGGTCAAAACGACCCACAAACACCTGTTTTAATRTGGCCAGTTTGACCCGTGGGCAGCAGGAGKGTTAGCTTATCTCACCACTTTGCTTTATTAGCTGTTGGTCCATTTTGGACAATTTTAGCTAGTTTGTTTGTGTTGTTTTTAAAGTGTCTGTGACGTGCACAAAACGTTTAAAACATTATTTATATTTAATTAACTTGGCTYAATTCAACCATATAACTGACATTTTGTTTTTAGCTTAGCTCAAAGTGAAACAGGAAGTGACATCAAAGGGGAACTTCCTGGTCTTTTTGTTGAAACATTCTTTGAACCTTGACTTAATCAGCTCTGATGAACTCAAAATAATCTAAAGRAAACATCAGATTYTTCTTTAGTCTGTCGTTTACCTGCAGACATTCCATGATGTCACTTCCTGTTTCCTCCTGTGAATATCTCAACAGCTGTTTATCTCAGYGACATGWTTTTTACAAACCCTGGACRTCACAGGTCCTTAACTGTTCAGTTATTTGGTCAAACTGGTCCTTTTTGACGTCCCGTCCTCCACAGGGACGTTCTTCCACCTGCTGGAGGACACGGCCCATCCCTGCCTGTCCATCTCTGAGGACAGCTTCACGATATTCTACGGCGACGAGGAGCTGCCCATCAGTGCCATGGCTTTAGACGACAGCACCTTCACCAGGTGGAGCACGCCGYGGCTGACCGTGTTACGGTGGACCGTTTCTGACGCGCCTCTCCACCTGTGGACAGGTGCGTCGCCGTCCTCGGGGACCTGATCCCGGTGCGAGGCAGACACTACTGGGAGGTGGAGGTGGACGAGGACACGGAGTTCCGGGTGGGAGTGGCGTATGAGGACACGGAGAGGGACTCCTACCTGGGGACCAACAGGACCTCCTGGTGCATGAGACACATCCGGACCCCGTCCAGGTAACCAGCAGGGGGGCGTGGCTAAGATGGACCTGATGATTATTGATTTGATTAAAACTGAGAAAATAATCTGCAGCTCATGACTTTTGAAGCTATTCCACTGCAGCAAAAAGAAAACTGGTTCTAATAAATTTATAGATGAGCTAAAATTTAGCTCAGTAGCAGCCGAGAGTCCTTCCTGACAGACTGAGGATTGTTGAGCATTTCTCAGGTAACCCYGCTCAGGTACTAGTTAGCTGCACGCGACGAGGAACAGGAAGTAGCTTTGAGTTTTTACAGATTWTAAGTTTTAAAGCAGTGACAACAGCAGCTGCTGGTTCACAGTCTGGGCAGCAAAGTGGTGAACCGAGTGGAGCTAATTATCTTTAGCAAACAAAACTGGCCAAAACATTTTTATATTTATAGATACTGACCCGCTGTGGCTTCTGAAACATCACCGTTGCAAAAGCAGGTGTCTTGTAGCGGAAAAGGGGTGTGGCTTGTAGTTAGGGGGCATGTCTTGTAGTGTCCATGGCTGCAGCTGGGTATTATTGACACCGATTTGCTTCTACCAATTTTAAATCCATAAAAATAATCAAGTGTAAAACTTCTATTTTGACGCCATTTATCCTAAATTAAAATCTGTCTCCTCGTACAAGCAGTGCTGGACGTCAGGCACCATGTGTGTTAGCATGTAGCATCTTTAGCAGCTAAACTTCAAACTAAGAGCGTCAAAATAAAACATTTAACAATATTTAAATAATAAATGCAAAAACTATGTATAAAATATGATCAAGTATTTCCTATTTGTTCAAACCGTATTTACAAAAATACAAACCTGATCAAAGACATCCTTTTATTCTGAAAGGGATACACCAGAACTCTGGTTTGGATTGCCCGATTTGCCACAGATAATCCCGCCCACCTTCATAACTAAAAGGTTTGTGTCTGTCCCATCAGGAGATGAAAACTGACAGTCATCGTAACGGTTAGTGTTAGATTGCAGTAGTTTTTCCTACTGTTTTGCAGATTAGCATTAGCGGAGCTAGCCTTCTTGTTTTGCAGATTAGCATTAGCGGAGCTGACATTCTTGTTTTGCAGATTAGCATTAGCGGGGCTGACATTCTTGTTTTGCAGATTAGCATTAGCGGAGCTGACATTCTTGTTTTGTAGATTAGCACAAGCGGAGCTAGCCTTTTTGTTTTGTAGATTAGCATAAGCGGAGCTGACATTCTTGTTTTGTAGATTAGCATTAGCAAAGCTAGCATTCTTTTGCAGATTAGCATTAGCGGAGCTAGCATTGTTTTACAGATTAGCGGAGCTGACATTCTTGTTTTGTAGATTAGCATAAGCGGAGCTAGCCTTCATGTTTTGTAGATTAGCATTAGCGGAGCTGACATTCTTGTTTTGCAGATTAGCATTAGCGGAGCTAGCATTCTTGTTTTGCAGATTAGCATTAGCGAAGCTAGCCTTCTTGTTTTGTAGATTAGCATTAGCGGAGCTGACATTCTTGTTTTGCAGATTAGCATTAGCAGAGCTAGCATTCTTGTTTTGCAGATTAGCATTAGCAGAGCTAGCATTCTTGTTTTGCAGATTAGCGGCTCATGCAGCTCAGTTTTTAGATGTGTCTGCCACTGATTCTCAGCAACAACCAGATGAAATGTTAGCTGTAAAATGATCCAACAAACATCCAGGATCAAAGATTAATCCACTGAAAATCCAAAACAGACTTTCTGAAAGTTTCATCTGGTGGTTCATTAAATATTTAACAGACCCGAGGAAAACCTGCTCTGAATTTCTGTAAAAATGTTTCTATAGCAACTATTTTAGGAACCCAAGCAGCTCTGATGATCATTTAGTAAATCATGCAGTGTGATTCCCACTGAGGCCATCCTATTAATCCTGCCTAAAATAAAATATTTCAAGTCTCGGCTCATTAATCTGCTCAGATTTTCTGCTGGAAACGGATCAAACAGAAATAAAAACTGTTTCTGAATGATGTTGTTTTGTTTTGAAGACATAAATATGAGTTTCTGCACAACGGCTGGAGTCCAGACCTGAGGATCACGGTGCACCCGGTGCGGATCGGCCTGGCTCTGGACTACGAGCGGGGGACCCTGTCCTTCTTCAATGTGGAGCTGCAGCAGCACCTGCACACCTTCCACTGCCACATGCACACGTACGTGCACCCCTGCTTCAGCCTGGACAACCCCGGGGCTCTGAGCGTGCACGTCGGCATGGAGGCTCCCCGACACGCCTTCATGTGACACGAAGCTTTTTTTAAAACAGGAAGTGAAATATTTAGCTGCTTCAGCTGAATCCATGTTTTCAGTAAAGACAAAAAATATATTTATATATTTTTAAGTGTTTTTATTCCAGTATTCCATGGGAACAGGCATACAACATTTTCAAGATAAGAAAAGTTTTCAGTGAATTTTGTTTTTAAATCAACTGCAGCTGCAGCAAAACCAGCTGATGAAACTCAAAAATGAGAAGAAAAAAAAATAAACAAAAAAATGAGCTGAAAAACTAAAAAAACAACAACAGGTTTGTTTTTCTACAATCGTATCCAGGTCTTAAAGGGAAATCCAAAATAAATATAAACTGTTTGTGGTCATGATTTGTTTCCTGCTTTTTAAAGTAAATTTAGAGTCAGATTAACAAACTTTACACTTGGATGAAAAATAATGAGTTTTTTAAATCTCCAGTTGGAAGATTTGCAGGTGGCTACGAGACTAGAAGCAGCATCTGAACCAGGAAAACAAAGGAGCTGTTTGTTAAAGGATCCAGGATTAGTTGTAACATTAGACTTTATTTAATAAACATTTATTTTAACTGTAAAAT
>NW_013953468.1:39636-42939 GCF_001266775.1 Austrofundulus limnaeus
GGATATAGCTCGCTAGCAGCCTCGCACCGAGGACCTATCCACGTCATCATTTACCCAGAATGCTTTGTGTGGAAATAAAATGGCTCCGTCCGTGTTAAAATATATTTTTAAAATTTTAGTTATGTTTATCAAATAAAGTCTAATGTTACAACTAATCCTGGATCCTTTAAATGTCTATATTTACATGRAGAGGTGGAGCTGAATCTGAATCTGTGAGGGAAATAAAACAATCCCGAGAAACTAAAGTCAGGATCCAGTTTTTATTCTCCCTGTGTGCCCTCACCAGCTTTAAGTGTTTGAGTCATAAAAATAAAAAGGAGCATAAAGACGCTGGTTCTGCTGAAGACGACGTCTCACCGGAGCATTCGGCGAGCAGGAGGGTTCAAACCAACGAGCTGCAGCTCGGCGAGACGCCACCTTCAGACTTCCTGTATTTCACGCTCCGTGTTGTTGGGGGGACACTGTGGACTCTGAGGGACTGAATGTTTCAGGACAAAGATGGGGCGGGGGGCTGGCTGAGGTTATGAGTTTTCTGTCTTACTGCTGTCAGTCCTCTCGTCCTCCTCCTCCTCCTCCTCCTCTTCGTCTGAGGAGTCTCCTTCGTAGGGGACGAGCCCGGAGGTGTCCAGGTTCACCTTTATCTTCTTCACACACACGTCTTCCTCATCTGTAAGACAATAAACAAAAAGAAGAGAGAGAGAGAGACAGGAAATTGGGAGACATGAGAGAAAGAGGTGGGGGGAGGGAGGGGAGGTCAAAGAGAAACCCATTGAGGAGCCCCACATAAGCGGTGGTTTTTTAGTTGGTCCCGAGCCGGGAGGGAAGGGAAGAGATCAAATGAAACGGCAGCAGAGCACACATCCATTACAGGCCCGTCCGGGGACATGTTGAGAGAGAGAACAGGGGAAAGACAAGAAACATATAGAAGAAGAGCGCGTTAGTGCGTTCAGCCACGGCTGGCAGTCATACAGGTCCTCCACTCMTCCCCGCTGCTCCGTGGGAGGAGGAGCTACTTCATGCATTACACAGCTCCGCAGAGGAGACGCCCCTGAGCTCGGCCTCTCACAATGTCTGGGAAGTGAGGAAAACGCATACCCGGTGACGCGGCGGCGCCGCCCTGCGGTCCAGCTGGGTCCTCCGCCACGGCGTCCGTCGGCCGCTTGCGCGTCACGGGAGGTGGAGCCACGAAGGGAGGCGGAGCCACRAAGGGAGGCGGAGCCACGAAGGGAGGTGGGGGTGGAGGCATCAGAACTCTGGAGAAAACAAAAACTTTAACATCGACATGGCGACGCAGAACCGAAGAGATCAAACGTGACGTCGAACCTTTCTACTTTCTCCTCAACAGCAGTGGAGGGAGGGGGMGGGGGCGGGGACTCCAGGTGAGCAGCTTCCTCCGGGGGGCAGCTGTCAATCTACAGGAAGAACATGAAACTGGACTTTACAGTGTGTCTGTACATATTGATCAGATGCTGCTGCTGACTGATCCATGATGTCATCATGTAAATGTAACATTTTCTACATATAGGTCAAATTAATCACTGCAATAAAATAACTTTGTGTGTTTTTGTCACTTTTACAGTGGATTGCATCAACTCTGTTACATCCAGAAGGGAAACTTCACCAAAGTGAAACATAAATCTGTGGATCTGTGTTTGATTACTCTGCCTGGCTTTCTCAAGGACCAGGATGTGACACAAACATCTGAATTATGGAACTGAAAGTGAAAGTAGTCAAACTGAAGTTTTAATAAACCAAAATACAGTTTCAAAGTAAATTAATTCAGATACAAAACTTTAAATTCAGTTTCAATTTAGTTTAATTCATTTTCAAACCAATGCATTCAATTTAAGTTATGTAAATTCAGATTCACTTCCTGTTGGCACAACATTTATCTTATAGTTATCTTTCCAAAAATGCATTCATATTTATTACAAATAATTGATGTTGCTGGCACTTTAAACAATGATGTCATGAAAAGTCAGATAAGTGATGAAATGAAGCTGATTTAATCTGAACATCCYGACTTTAACTCTGAGCCACAGCTCACCTGTTCCTCCTCAGCCTCCGTCTGCACATGACGTTTGGGACTTCCTGTCTCAGGTGGGGGGTTCAAAGACCCCGCAGGCTCCAGCGTCTCACTGCTGCCTGGATCCTAAACAGAACAAACCCTGATGAGGAACCTCTCAGGTGTTCATCATAAAACCTTTAACTCCTGAGCTGCACAACACACCTGCACCAGGTATGGGTGTGGCTTCCTGGGACACACTGGATACTGCACCATGGTCTGAGAGGATGGAGGGTTTGTCGACACGTTGCTCTGAGGACCACCGTCTGCGTTGCTCCAATAAGCGGCGGCTCCAGGATACGCAGCGTAGCCACCGCTGTAGCCGTTAGCTGGGTAGCTGTACCAGGACGCCTGGCTGGAGTAGCTGCTGTTAGCTGGGTATCCATGAGCAGGGTACGCTGAGACCACCAGGATGAGACCATCAATAAGACCACCATTAACAGATTTACTCACCATAAACAGACAGCTTGTTGGACACAACAACAACAATTACTAATTTAACAAACATTATTTTTGTCACATGTTCCTGTGGTTTTATACCAAAAGATTTCCTCTAAACTTGATTTTTATTTCCCACTGACAAATATCAAGAGATTGTTCTGTTATTTGTCCGTCTGTTAGCAAAATATCCCACAAATCACTGAATTAAATTAGACAAATCCAACAGAAAGTAACAAATGGATATAAATCTAAAAATTAACCTGATTCAAGATGGCCGCCTCAGCTAACACACAAATGTTTATAAATATTAATTTTAAAGATTCTGACAGATTCAGTCACTTATATTTACAACTTTAAGACTTTATTATGATGCAAATATATATAAAATACAAAACAGAAATCAAGGGAAGGTTGAAGATCAGAGCCAATTCTCTGAATCGATTCTTCACGATTCGATTCATCTGCTCTTAAATAATGAAAACGGTTCAGCTGTGATGAAAAATACTAATTCAGTTTATTTCTCTTCATCATAAACAATGGGTTTTAAGGAGAAACTTGTAAATTAAACAGTTTTAATCTTGAAACAAAACTGAAGTTTCAAAGGTTTTAAAATAAAAAGGAATTAAATGACGTTAATGATGTTGGATGATTCATTAAAAAAAAAAATAAGACTAATTTTCCTTTTCAATAAGAAGTGATGGAATAAGGTTACAGAAGAAGAGGTGGGCTAAAATAAATATACTTCTGCCCATTCCTTTTGTAATGTTTATGTTACCTTCTGTTGTTCAATAAAACTC
>NW_013953468.1:43334-44565 GCF_001266775.1 Austrofundulus limnaeus
AGGTGTAAACATACGGCAAGCCAGGAGTGACAAAATATAGAAACACATCGTAGAACGCACACAAGACACCATGAGGAAAAATCCATGAATCCATTTTACCACATTTAAATTAAGTCAATCCAAYATTGATTAAATTGATTTTTTTTTTAYCCAGCCCTGAAAACCTGTCAATAAATTTATTCAGCTTGATGGAAATGTTTGTTTCAATCTGAGCTCCTCAGACAGAATCTGACTACAATCATAAACTGAATAAAYTGTATTTATCATCACAAACCAGAAAATATTCTGGATTAAAGTTTGTATGGGCCGTCAGTAGTTAGAGGAMCAGATGACTCACGTTGTGTCGAGCCTGTGGCCGTGTACATCGACAGCATCCGGGCGTGTTCAKCTCTCACCTGCAGAACAACAACTGACTGATGAAAACATCCCAACAAAGGCTGCACTGCTGAGGGTTGAGGGTAGGTGCAGAGCACCTGAGATCTAACACTGGAGATCAGGTGGTTCACACTACCACAGTGACTGTAGGAGGCGGGTATCAGTGGAAACTACGCACTGCAGTAGCTCCACCCTCTTACGCCTCCGGACAGAGCGTCTCAGAAGTCAGACTTACAGTTTCCAGCAGACTCTCTGTGAGTTTCTTTGCAGACTCCAGTCCAGCTGCGTTCGGGTGGCTGCAACACACAATCACTCTTGTTGTAACAACATGAAGACTCAACGAGTGACTCAGAAACAAAACAACAAATGTTTCAGGAGGTGGAAACAAACAGAGCTCTGAGACGTCAAACACAAACCGTACGACGTGGATTAACCTCTTCAGCCCCGAGGGGTTTTCTTGAAGGTTTTGCTCAAARTCACATGTTGAAACGWAACTGAGTGAATCTCAGCTTTTACAAACTCTACTTAAATAATCTTGGTATCAAAATAAAGCTAACACTTGGGAGATTTCATCAGAAGTGTAAATATTAAAACAGCTGCTGTGGTTTTAGACATATTAGGGATGGAACATATTTTTTTTCCTTCCCGTCTGAATAATGTTTTCATTAGAYAGTATATAACCTATTTAAAACCAATGAATCAGGCTAAAAACTCCTGAAACCATAAATCCACTTGTGGACATCACCTGTGCAAAGATTCAGGCTGCTAAAATTAACTGGAGCAAAGTTACAGAGGTTTTAGTAAAGAAATTATTTTGCATTTTGTCTTTCTGCACAGGACAGACCATGATGGTTCC
>NW_013953468.1:45348-52555 GCF_001266775.1 Austrofundulus limnaeus
GTATTTACAGATTAGTTGTAATGTATTTACAGATTAGTTGTAATGTATTTACAGATTAGTTGTATTTACAGATTAGTTGTAAAGTATTTACAGATTTGCAACAATCCCATTTTGTACAGTTTGTTTACTTTCTGATTCAACTGCCTGTCATTTGAACTGTGTTTGGTGAATATAAAATAGTTTCCATGAACTTTTAGTCAAGATTCTTAGCTTTCTATTGATACCAAACCTGTCTAGGTTTAACTTAAAGATGTTAACAGAATTTAAGATATACAAAAATAAAAATAAAAAAAGAGAAATGCAGTTTTGCCTTCGGTACCAGGGGCATGGGGCTCAAGAGGTTAAAACATGTTTACACCAAACACCTGACCTTTGATCCTCACCTGATGTAGACGTAAAGAGGCTCAAAAGACTCCCGTTTTGATGCCTGCTCTATGTAACCAGATCCTTTCCCTCTCAGGAAGATCCGAGCCCCGGTCTCAGTCTGGATGTGAGTCAGGTACGTCCCTGATGGACCCTCCACCTTTTCCTTTACGTTGAATGAAGGCAGCGCTTGGTCCAAACCCACAAAGATCTTAGTGTGCACAAAACTCTTTACGAAAACAAAAACATTTGTTTTTAATCAATATGTTCAAGTAAAGGTGAAAAACACAGTTAGTTGATTTGAATGTGAGCAGATGCAGTCATCCAGGGTCTTTGACTGGAGACCCTGAATGTTCTCTCTGCTGGTTTCTGTTGGAGGTGGGTATCAGTGAAGACAACAGGATCTTCATCAGCTTCACTTTCTTAACCTCCGCTGTCTAAAGCTGAACACCACTCAGGTGAGGCTTCTTACCCCCGTGTGAGGAGCGGCCGGTCGGTGACCGGGACCGGGCGCAGAGTTCGCGCTGGGCGTCCGCGGAGAGGGGACGACGGGCCGAGGGGGCTGAGGGTAGAGGGTGAGGGGGGGGATGATGGGGACCTGCTGACTCCCGGACTCTGCTGAGGCTCTCATCACGTCTTCAGAGATGATCTCCTTTATCCTCAACACGGCCTCTGATGAGGCGGAACAAAACAACACGTTCAGAAACTCTGCTGAGAAAAGCTGACTGAACAGGACTGGCTTGATTTACTCACTGTTGACCTGCTCCTGAGTCTTCCCCTGAACGTGCAGGTACAGAGGTCTTTGTCTAAAACAAGGTCAGAAACATTTAATCTGTTGGCACCAAGGTTTAAATCAGCTCTGTAAAAAACTCAGTGTGATCGAACTGCTTCCAGGTTACAACTGAACCACTATCTTCTCTAGGCCTGTCACCATAACTAATTTTACTGGACGATACATCGTCTCAGATATTATTGCGATAAACGATAATATTGTTGGAGACCAGCTTAAACTAATTTTAAAGATATAACAACCTGTTTATGGAAGTTTACATTAAAATTTACATGGTGTAAAAAGATAAAAACCGTCTGCAATCCCACAGTGCCCTGAGGGTGTGCTGAGGCGTCACCAGCTGTATGGAGGCTGGGGGTGCACCAAAACATCGTTTTACATCACAATCCTGATTCTCATTTACAAAGAGTCAGAATCTATTTAAAATGTCCCAAAATCGAGATGGATGGATGGATGGATAGATGAATAGATAGATAGATAGAGTTGGGTAATATTGGCAAAAACACATGATTAATTGTGGCGTTTAGCTGGTAACGATTAATCCCCTGCATATCTTAGTCACATGACCAATTTAAATCAATCTAGTGGGARAGATTTTCTCTTCGCAAAAATCTGTTCCAAATTGTGTCAAACGTACAGACTCCAGGCTATACCTCATTTTTAAACTGTTTATAGACCAAGTAAAACTGGAGTTATGATAAATAAATTACTGAACTTTTTTTCTAATGTTTGTCACATTTAAAGCAGAAAGGAGCTTCGAGCGAACTGACCAGAGAAATCTCCAGTCAGTCTGCCTGSTGGCATTAATCGTATTAATCACCAAGTGCCAAAAAATTATCAGTTAAAGCTTTTCTGACTGATTATTTGCACATGATACGATTTTGCCCAACTCTATATGGTTACAATAAAAATGTGGAATGGAAATGTGGAAATGAAAACGTGGAATTTAKAAAAATWAAACGTAGTTTGGKGAAAAATAAAACWGATTTTATATGGCCCTAGATTAACTAACGTAGTTTGTGTGTTACTTACTTCAAACGTGATTTTTGTCCAACAGTAAAACAAAGTACAAAAAATAACTGCATTAAATTATTTTCAGGATATATTTCTGTCATTTTGCTGCCAGGGTTTTTAACTTTTACCCACAGGAGCTGTACGTCTGCTCCTCCTCCCACTGAACAGTTTTGTGTTCTYGTGGTAAATGTTTTTACCAAAATACAAACGTTTCGCAATAAGACGCACAAACAGGAAGGTCACAGYTTAAATAATGGTACACAACAAGCCCGCATGATGTGTGTACCAGTTATAAACTCATGTTTTGTCAACAAAACCAAACGGTTTTAGGACCAGAATGTACAACAGCTTCATTCCTCATAACCATAATCTAGTATTTAATCCTAATCCTAGTTTCTCATAACAGGTGCASACATTACTGTTCATTCAACAAACTGTAGTTATTTACACTGTTGAAAAACTCAGTATTTGCCGTGATGTGTTAGCTAACCTTCTTTATCTTTAGGAAATGAAGAAAAACAAGTTAGTCACATACCCTCCTACTTTTCCCTTTTCAGCATCTGTCATGTAATGACCTTTAGTYGAGACCACAGCTCCACTAAACAGTCTGATCTGGAAAAAGAAAAGACAAATTATTCATTTATTTTTAAGGGTAATTTGCAGCTTCTCAGCCACCATTCTGTATCAGCCTGTTTGGTTTCACCTCCTCTTGTGTTTTTCCTTTCGTAAGAAGGTCTCTGCTGTTTAACGGCACATCGTTTATGTCAACTTCTGTCACCACCATTTCCTCCACCGTGGATGGCACAGGGATGCTTGTTGGCATCTAAAAGATGAGAAGCAATAAAGAAAAATGTCAGTTCCTCTGTATGACATAAAACAGACACACTTGTTTCTAAATCTTACCTTTGCAGGTAAGGGCGGGGGAGTCAATAGCTTTCCTTTTGCCATCAACATGGCGTTTATTTTAGCAGCCATCGCTGCCGCCAGCTCCACTCCTCCCTGCACCGGCTTCTCTTCCCTTCCTGGCGGGAGAGAGACGGCGCTGTTCGACCCAGAAGACCCGACAACACCGGGTAAAGAGACGGGCAGAGCTGCATTTCCAACGCTCTTCTGCTGCTGAACATTTACGCTCTCTTTAGGTTGGGCTGGCTTGTCCCAACGGCTCGTTAGGCAGCTGGAAAAACAAACACAAACAGAACATCAAATTTACACACAATGCAGGTTCGGGGATTTCACAATAGCACAGATGCATTAAAAACTATTTCTAAATCAATGTGAAATATTTGTGAAACCACAAAATCTTAACGCAAACTAAAATTTTCTGATTGTGACAGTTTTATACTTCAATATTTGGGTAAAACCATAAAACCGATTGTTACAATATGGGAATAAATTAAAGATGGACTCTGAAACATTTTTAACTTGTTAATTACAGAATTGTAAAGTAACTAAGTACAAAAACTTTGTTACTGTACTTAAGTAGAAAATTTGGTTATCTGTACTTTACTTGAGTAATTATTTTTTAGCATACTTTTTACTTTTACTCATTACATTTTTACACAATTATCTGTACTTTCTACTCASTACATTTTTTAAAAAATGTAAGAAGTAGAAAATCGTTACTCCTATTTTATTCCGAGTTGTTATTACTTAAAAAAATCCTCTCCTGATAAACTGTGTCTCCTATAGAGTGAATTTAATTGTGTTTGGATGAGAAGTATAAATATATACCATTCTGACACACTATTAGCTTGTACACAACCCATCACAGCTGCACGCTGTTAGAAAATATACTTTTTGGAAAAGTCACCTCCCAATAAATGTCATTTTGGAAAATCTAACTGCTCACTTTTACTCAGTTCACTTCAACTCAATTCAATTCAAAAATRCTTTATTGATCCCAGAGGGAAATTAGAAAAGTGGGAGGGGGGAGGGAAAGGAAGCAGCATCATCTCCTGATTTAGTTGAAGACAARCTTGTGGATGTAGAAGAAAAGTCCATGACTGAGGTTGAMGATAAAACATCTGAGGTTTGACAGGAAAGCTGTGGGTCAAAGGAGGGTGAGATGTCTGTTTGGCTGGGGGCAGGAGAGGAGGAAGATGAGCTTGTTCCTGAGCTGAACCTGTTGAAGAATGTGTTCAGCTCATTTGCTCTGTCCAGACTTCCATCCATCCGATTCTCCTTTTGCTTGAAACCTGTGATCTTCTTCATCCCTGACCACACATCTCTGATATTGTTCCTTTTCAGTTTACGCTCCAGCTTCCTTCTATAAACCTCCATGCTGTCTCTGATCTTGACTTTGAGCTGCTTCTGTAYACTCCTCAATAACTCCCTGTCTCGATCCCTAAAGGCTCTTTTTTCTTGTTTAACAGTTCCTTTAGCTCACTGGTGATCCAGGGTTTGTTATTAGGGAAGCATCTCACTGTTCTGCTGGGGATGGTGTTGTCCACACAGAAGTTTATATAGTCAGTCACACTCAGTCATGGCATTTATGTCATCTCCATGTGGCTGGCAAAGAACAATCCAATCTGTAGCTTCAAAACATCCCTGTAGGGCTTCTTCAGCTTCCTGTGACCACTTTCTCACAGTCCTTGTAGTTACAGGTTGTCTCTGAACAAGTGGTTTATATTCTGAGCAGAGATAAACAAGGTTGTGATCTGAATTACCCAGAGGAGGTCTTGCATTGGCGATATAAGAATCCTTAACATTTGTGTTAAACAAATCCGGTGTCTTGTTTTCTCTGGTAGAGCAGCTGACAAACTGTTGAAATGTTGGCAGTGTAGTGCAGTGTTGACAAGCACTGCTAATCCACCTCCTTTCTTTTTCCCGCTGCTCTTTAAAGCTCTGTCTGCTCGTGTAATCTGGAAGCCTGGCAGAGAGATGTTGGCATCAGGGACATGATCCTGCAGCCATGTCTCAGTGAAACACATAAAACTGCGTTCCCTATACTCTTGCTGAGTCCTTGTCAGGGCTTGAAGTTCATCCAGTTTGTTAGCTAATGATCTCACGTTGCCCATTAGGATTGATGGAAGTGATGGTTTGAACTTCCTCCTTCTCTCTCGCCTCTTTGCTCCAGCTCTGCAACCACGATGCCTCCTTTTCAACTCCTCTGGGATTTGCGGCTTCAGTTGATGTATTATTTCAGATTTTGCAATATTTATCAGCCGCTCCCTGTTGTAAACCACCCTGTTGCTATGGTTACGCATCATAACAAAAAGCAAAGTATAAAAAAGGTATTGGCAAAAACCAATCCAGCTGCACAGCACCCAAAACACAAATGAACAGCCGTCCAAAAAAAGTTACTTTTTCAGCAAAAAGGCAGGAATGAACGCCTGAAAAGAAAAGAAAATCTCAATAAAAGTAACAGAGCTACTCCAACGTGCTGCCACCCTCAGCGGCGCAATTCCGGAACATGCTCAGTACTTTTACTTTTAATACTTGAGTAGATTTTGCGTCAGAAATGTACTTTTGATACTTAAGTATAAAAAATATCAGATACTTTAAGACTTTTACTCAAGTAATATTTTTAGAGAAGACTTTAACTTTTACCAAAGTATTTTTTTTGATAAGATACTTGTACTTTTACTCAAGTATCACTTTGAGGTACTTTATACAACACTGGTTAACACGTGCGTCTCAAAACAGAAAATATTACAACTTTACACCAGCTACATATTTTAACCTGCATATAAGGATGTTTTAAGATCTGTAACCTGTGTCATTAGAGYTGTTTGTAGCGAGAAAATCGTCATTATGCTAAAAACAGACTTAGTTAGCTTAGCATCAGCTAACTAAGATTTTAAAACTACCATTCTGCTTTTGTTCWAATAAAACTACTGTAAATTTAAACAGTGTTCTAATAACGCAAAACATTTAATCAACAACCAACTAAACAGATGTTTAATCCAAGTTATGTCTACAAGTAAAACTTAATAGCAGTCAAATCATCGCGCTGGCTACTTTRGCTCTCCCGGTATGCTAACGCGTTAGCTGTCTGCTTTTAGCATGCTAACTCGTTAGCTCGTCGCTTTTAGCATGCTAACGAGCCGCTGGAGAGAGTGAATTCTTTCTAAAAGCAGATGAAAACCTACCGCGTTTGTCCCGTCATTCCTGAAGACATAGCACTACTCGACCGAATAAGAAAAAGATGAGTTTTAGAGTCGAAGAACGACGGCAGCCATCAGTCCCGACGGGTTCTTCTTCCCAGGCTAGCACCGCGGTGTAGCRGCGGCTGACTGTGACGTCACCGAGCGGAAGTAGTTTTCAGGTTATGTAATGAACTCGTCTGGAAGCGTGTACGAACAGTCAGGAAACCGAGCTTTGTTCAGGGATTTTATGATTATATCCTGGAAAAACATAGTTTACTTATGTTTCTATTAGTTTTTCTCACGTTAAGTTTATATTATCTCTATTTATGTACAGTACACGTCGGAGCAGGGGCGTGGCTACGGCGGAGCCCAGGCCCATCTGGGTTCCCAGACAGGAAATTACAACAAAAATGCTTTTTCTACAGACCTATTTTATGCTGCCACTTTAAAATTACAGTATTTTGCAAAACTATCATATGTGATAACTAAGGTCTTAGCAATACTTGTGTGTGTTCACAGGATTAATAAAAACAAGGGTTTAGGTTCCCATAAACCCTTGAACTATTCTATAAATGTAATTCTCAGAAATCTGACCAYATTGAAGCCCAGCCACATACAAACCCTACATTTGTTTTATTCATTTACTTTTTTGTGTTTTTTTAAAATAACCAAGTAAAATATGCTACTCCTGCCATACTAATTTAATACATTCCTAAATAATTTAAATGATATTTGGTTATGTTTAGATGTGAATGGTTGTGTCATTTGTCTCTATGTGTCCCTGTGGTGGACTGGAGACATGTCCAGGTGTCCTAACACCTGGAGATAGATACAACTTCCCCACTTTGGATTTACAGCGGGTAAAATAAGTATTGAACACGTCACCATTTTTCTCAGTAAATATATTACTAGAGGTGCTAATGACATGAAATTTTCACCAGATGTTGGTAAC